>NC_061067.1:2324974-2339974 GCF_021917145.1 Hypomesus transpacificus
GCCTCTGACGGTGCCTCCAGTAACTCTGGAACAAACACAGCTACACTCAGACTGTGTGTGTGTGTGTGGGTGGAGGGGGAGATCTTTACAAAACACGTACACACCTTTGAGCCTGATGTCGACGTGCTGACGGAGCCAAGGGTAGATGCCATAGGAGGAGGAGTCTTCGGGGATGGGGTTGTCCTTGAGCCAGCCCCCACAGGAGAAACCATAGAAGTCCTCACAGGGGGACACGGACCGGTCCATCTTACTGAGGATGGAACCCGCTGGGGAGGGGGGGTAGGCAGGTAGACAGACAAAGAGGCAAGTAAACAGACAGACAGAAAGACAGGTAGGTAGGTAGGTAGGTAGGTAGCTAGGTAGGTAGATAGGTGGGTGGGTGGGTGGGTAGACAGTGTTAGAGAGAGACAGACAGACAAACAGACAGGTAGGTAGGTGGGTAGACAGTGTGAGAGACAGACAGACATATATGGAAGGGACTGAGCATGGATCAGCATTCCTAGATTATTTACATATATCGTGGGACAGTGGAATAGCGTGTGATTCTCGGCCCAGTGCATGTGTCCGTGTGTGTGTGTGTGTGTGTGTCACCTGCTTCGATGCATTGTGGGGTCAGACACAGCTCCTTGTCTGCAACGCTTCTCTGGGAAACTAAGGAAGAGGAGGAGGCACTATCAAGGTTCACTGACAGATAAAGCAACACATGAAACTCATCATGTGATCTCCAAGGTTTCTGTGTTATTGTGTTATGGTGTTAAAGTGTCAGACTAAGGGTATTAGGCTGTTAGGGTGTCACAGTGATGGGGTGAATGTTAGGGGGAGGGTTGGGTTGTTAGATTAAGGGTAAAGGTTAGGGTGAAGGTAGGTCACATTAAATATGGTACCTTTGCATCCTAATTTGAGCTGGGAAGATTCAGAGAATGTGCTGACACACAGGTAGCCTCTAGTTTTAGTGGCTTAGTTCAACAGAGCAGAAACCAAATCTCCAGGGATCCACTCAGCCAGAATGATTCTACTTTTTGTCACATCATCCTCGGTCTCCAAAGAACCAGTTCTACCATCTTAAATTCAGAATAAAGGGTTGATTCTGCTTGCAGAGGTCTTGGAGGTCACTGTGAATGAGGAGTGGAAGCTTCGACAGGTGTGTGTCTGAGTGTGTCTGTGTGTCCGCATGTGTGTGTGTGTGTGTTTATTCCCACTCCTACAAACACCACTGACCCTGTCCTGCTGTGACGTCTGACTGAGAACAACCCCTCATAGTCCCTGACCCAAGCTTAATGTCTCTCTCTCTCTCTCACTCATATACACACACACACACCAACATGCACACACACATACACACTATCAGCTGTCTGAAGTTCCAGTGTCATTGAGAATGCTGACCTATCACACATACCGAACAGGCTACCAATATAAGCTCTCTCTTTCACTCTCTCTCTTACACACACACACTGTCGATCACTTACAGTCTCGTAAAAACACAAACACACACAGCTTGGTAAAAATACAAAGGCAATCAGAGAAACCACTTGAAATTCTTCAGTTGGTTCCTCATGGTTAGAGAGAGTACTGGAAGCATGTGTGTGCTTGTGTGTGTGTGTGTGTGTGTGTGTGTGTGTGTGTGTGTGTGTGTGTGTGTGTGTGTGTATATGTATGTGTGCGCATGTGTCTGTCTGTCAGCAAATATACAGAAAAACTTAATTACACTTCAATAATACCACAAAAATGTTAGCTTCCCTCGAAAACAATACAGTCCCAGGCCGTTCCTCATGGAATAGTGGAACAGACATGCCACCCCCAGTCCCAACGCACACATACAGGCCTGTAAACACACACACATCCACACTACACAGATTCAGAATGCACACTCTCCTCGAACTGACTCCAAATCAAGTCAAAACTAAATGTATTTGCATAGCTCTTTTTACAAGCAATGGGCTTCACATACACTCATGGAACTGCACCTAAACCAACCTAAACCCTCAAGGAAGACAAGGAAACACTCCCCAACCTAATGTAGATTTGGGGACCCTGTTTATGAGTATGAACTAATGTCTGTAACACTATCTGAGACCAAAATAGAACACACACACACACACATGGTAGGATAGAAAATCAGTGTAAAACCCAGTGTGATCATGCCTGTGGCCCAGATGCTCTTTTCATACGGGTTATGACCTGACACCCTAAATACCGTGTCCATCGATCACAACTTTATACAGACATGAGAGTCCAAAGGTTAATCTGTAAATGTTTGGAAGTGCATGTGTGTGTGTGTGTGTGTACTCACCCAGGATGACAGCGAGGAGCAGAGCGGCGCAGAGACACACACACACAGCCAGAGCTGGTTTCAGAAGACGGCCGTTTGCCCCCTCAGGCTTGACCCCCCCACCTCCAAGACGCTCGAGCTCCATGACGATCGACACACACACACACACACTTTACTGATGGCACTAATGTGATATATCACACACACAGACAGATCTAATGTAAGTGGAACACCTGTGCACACGACCTCTGCCTACACCCCTCCTTCTAATCCTGCCTGAGTCTCCTCAGCTCCTCACTGAAGCACTCTCAGAAGAACTGCTTGTCTTTCCTTTTCCCTCTCCCTCTCCCTCTCTCTCTCTCTTACTCTCTCTCTTACTCTCTCTCTTACTCTCTCTGTACTTGAGCCAGCAGTTAACTCTGTCTCTTGATCATTACTCTTTCTCTTCAGCCAACTGTGGCCCCGCCAACTTTTCTAACGATCCCCCTTTTCAAGCTGCTCCTCCCTCTCTCCTACTCTCAACCTGTCCCTGCTCCCTCCCTCCCTCCCTCATCCCTCCCTCTGTCCCCTTTCAGCAAGGACAGACTTCTATACTTATTAGCAAACAGTCCTGTCTGTGCGAGTGTCATCTATTAAATTGTAAACGGTGATTTCAACCAGACACTGTTGTGTATCTGTGTGTGTGTGTGTGTGTGTGTGTGTGCTTGTTTGCGTGTGCGTTTTCTGTCTGGACACAGCTCTGTGTAGTGTCAGACCAAAACACATCGTTAACAGACCTTATTATGGGGATATCTTGCTGTGTGAGCCTGAGTGTGTGTGCGAGCGTGTGCGAGCGTGTGTGTGCGTGTGTCTAATCTCATGTCCAGAACCCCAGTGTGTCCTGTTCTTGGCCTTTATCAGATCTGACAGAGCAGAACCGAATTAGTGGAACACAGGCACAGACACACACGTGGACCTCAACAATAGAAATCACAACCACAACAGAAAACAGGAAGTAAATCACAAAGAGAGTGTAGAGGGGGGGGGGGGGCAGAGGAGTGTGATTCAGAGACAGACAGACAGACAGACAGAGAGAGAGAGAGAGAGAGAGAAGAAGAAGCAAAGAAGAAAGAGAGCAACAAAGCCAGCAAGCACCAAAGCAAGAGAGATAAGGGGAGGTAAAGACTGTCGCACCAACACTCTGTGATAGGTTGTGATCTCCCAGCTGTGGCCAGGGGCCATTCTGCACGTGCTCATTACGGTTTGGGTGGCGGCCATGTCTTCCTTATATAGACTGTGCTTCCTGTGAAGCCTGAAGTCCTCATATAACATTCAGATTCTATTGTTCAGAAAATAGATGCCCTGCACCCTACTCCTGCAGTCTTCGAAAGTGATGGTTTGAAGACAATGTCTTGTTGTGCATTGTACCTGTTTTATTTAGCCGATAGTTTATTTGAGTACTTTGTTTGTTTTGTGAGACGTCTGTTGGTTTGGTGAGAGGTGAACACTTCGCTGCACACACAGTAAATCATTTAGAAACATAACAGAACAAAAGATCCGCCTCCTGTTTTCTTGTGACGGCCGCACCATATGCCGCACAGCAGCCTGGACATTGATGACCCTTACACTTCTGTAACCTTTCCCAAATGGTACTTCCTGTTAATTATGTTTGATCCCCACCGGATGAGGGGATGGGAATGGTACTAGGTCCCTAAGAACAGTTATGTTACAGTATTTGTTGAGTTCGAGAAATGCTTGCTATAACTTAAGCTTTTGACATTTTTCTTCCCCCACGTGTCTGTATTGGTTTGACCCTTTTGTAAATTCTCCATGTCTCAGAGGGGGGTTCATTCAGTTTGGTTGTGCGCTCAGGCATGTGCCTGTTTTGAAAAACAATAAAGGGATAAAACAGGGAATAAAAGGATTCTACCTCCGATTCCTCGTGCTGCTCTGTTGGGTCCATCACAATTCTTTTCAAATGAATCTGAAACCCTGTAAAAAATAAAAAGGTGTTTCGTGTCGGCCATGCCCAGTTCCCATTCCTTTGAGATATACAATAAGAAAGACGGCCCTGATTCAGGAGGTGTACTGATGAAGTACCCACTCACTCCGAGAATACATCATCTGTGGACGAGGGCCGTCTCACACCTCCTCCTCCTCCATCCCTCCATCCCTCCTCTCCTCCTCCGCGTGTTTACAGGACGTTTTCGGCAGGCTATCATTACCAGGAGATAAGCACGGAAATACACACTCAGCCTTCCTATGCACTGCCAACCGCACAAAGACAAACACACTTCGTCTGTACATGCTACATCCCGCGCACATCATTACAGTGTGTGGCAAGATCTTCACACGCACGAATAGTTCAGTTCCCTCGTTAAAGACCCGGGCGTCAATGCTTACCCTCCCACTACAAATACCATAGCATTCGCTCGCTCTTCTAGGCCTCTCTCGGAGTGGTTGGTATCACACACAAGGTCAGCCTGATCGGAACGACGGCATTCCCAGAACACATTGAGGAACAGTAGTTGTTGTCAGAAAGCATATTAGAAAGTGTCAAATAAAAAATATTCAAATGTGAAACCCCCATGTACACACACACACAAGAGCATACACACACACTATAAATACACGCACACGCGCACAATAATGATGAGAAACACAGGAGCTGCTGACGAGTGTCTTTGCTAATCTGTGGTCACATGACAGCCCTCCGTGATGGAACTGAGGTAGACCCAGCTCCGACGTGTCTGCTGAAAACACCCTCCTAAATTATAGTGTACATCTCTCTCTCTCACACACACAAGCACGAGGGAGGAAGCACAATTGTACTCCCTGAAAACTCTAAAAATAGCAGCTCTTCACAGGGGTTGTCACAATCCCACGATGCGCGTGTTGGTGTGTGCGAGCCTGTTGTGTGGACCTCAGACTGGGTCACAGTACCAGGTGACGTCAGATCACCAGCCTCACACTGCTCCTCAGGACCAGACGGGGCCGCAGGCCGGCCGCTAGCCATCAGGTGGCGCCACCATCTCTCAATACATCGTCAATACTGTTTGGGTGTAATCCTCTGTGTTATAGGATGAGAGGATGCTAGGACTGTAAAGAAAGAATCTCTTCATCCATGTCCTGGACACATACCTAGTAACTGTGACTGTTCTTATCAGCTTATTAACAAACACAGGGAGGAGACTACACACCGGAACCAATTTATTCAACATGATGGACAGAGAGTAGTGAACAGCAGCAGAGAATTACAAGGAAGAAAGACGAGACGCATACCCCTTACACGACAGAGACTTCAACAGGTTTGACAAGATGCTAAAGAGGAATATGTGAGTCCTACGGGGTGCTAGTCAATGTGGGTGTTGTGCATGTGTGTGTGCACGGGCAAAAGACGTGTGTGTGTCTGGAAGAACCATGCTCTTCCCTCAGTCTTCAGTTCCAGTAAGATTTTGCAGAGCTGCAAAATACATTTCCCACAATCTTCCGGACCACCACACACATCAGGGGGTTATTGGAGTCTCCTCCCGAATGAGGAGACAGCTTCGTCCAGAGGTTGGCGTTCCACACAGGAAAAACCCACAATGCTCTTTGGCATGGACAAGGAGCAAGGTACCCTGGGAGACGTAGTCTCTCATCTCAAAACAGCCGTGACATCTGTTGCCATGGCTTTTGTTGCCGTGGCTACCGGGCGGTGACCATCCACAGTCCCAGCGCCACATTGGCTGCCAGCAGGGCGCTGCCTCCCAGCAGCAGGAAGAAGCCAATCAGCTCCCTCCGCTGGCGGTCCGTTACTACGGTGACCAGGGTAGCCTCCAGGAGAGCGGACAGCATCCATTGGCCGTCCAGAGCAAAGCAGGGGACGGAGTTGACCACAGCTAACGCACCGGACAGAGAGATCACATACCTGGGGCTGGGTCAAGGACCACACACACATACACATGGTAACACACACACACAGTTAGACAGATAAATCACATACCTGGGGCTGGGTCAAGGAGAGTTCACACACACACAGTAAGACACAAACACACACTCACACACCTTGCCCAGACAGATTCACACACGCAGATGAACACACACACACAGGTCAACACACACACACACACACACAGACAGAAGGATACTTGCAGAAGGTTTCCAGAACCACGGGCAGGTCCAGGTGCATGAAGGTGAACCGAGGAACAAAGTTGGTCAGACTCACTGAGGAGGAGAGAAAACACAGGTCCAACAAACCAGCATACACGTACACACGCAAACCAAACACACACTTACTCCAGACACACACACACACTGAACACACCCCACACACCCAACCCACACACGCTCCAGAAAGGTCGCTTACCTGCGTACTGGAGGTGCGGAGGGTAGCCCACGAACAGCATGTGTGTGTTGGGAGGGTGCGTGACGCGGATGAAGCGGGTCTGGTTCTCCAGAGCGGGGGTGACACACACGCTGGCCTCCGAGGAGTGAGCGAGGCAGTCGGCGTCGCTGTGGCACGCCCGGGTGCCTGTCACCATCTTCCGCACCGGCAGACACGAGTACTGGGCGGGGCCACAACAGCATGACTGAGCCGGCAACTAGGCACTCAGGGGAGTGTGACTGTGTACTTGAGCGTAGGGGTTTGACGCGGGCGTCGGCGTATATTTGGGTGCATGTCTGCGCGTCTGTCTGTGTGTGTCGCGTGTCTGTCTCGGTGGGCGTCTGTGTGTGTCTGTAGACATGATGTGTATGTGTCTATGTATGTACTGTGCGTCTCTCTGTGTGTCTCTGTACGCGCGTGTGCGTGTGTGTGTATCGGGTTTCTCTCTCAAGTGCATGCGTGTGTGTGTGTGTGTTTACGGTGCGTGCGTGCTTGTGTCTCACCTCTCTGACCTCCTTGTCTCGCTGGTTGCTGAAGGAGAAGCAGAGGTCTGTCAGGCTGTTGTTGCTGCAGCACTCCATGGAGCCGTCCAGGCGCTTGAAGGCTGGGGACAGACGGGAGCCACACGCCTGCCTGAGTGGGGGCGCGTCTGTGTGCGGACCTGGGAGGGTTTCTGGGTGTGTGTGTGAGCATGTGAACCGTGTGTGTGTGTTTATCTATGAGCGTGAGTGAGTGAGTGAGTACCTCGCCCGTGGGCCCAGCTGGGCTGCAGGCCGGCCCTGGGGACACAGTAGCCGGTCTGGGGGGTGTGTGAGAGGTGTGTCAGGCAGGAGGCCCAGTCCTCCACCCCTCTGACAGGACAGTCCTCCAGCCCCGTCACCAGGTCACCCACGCACAGGCCTCTGGGGCCGTCTGCTGAGGAGCCCTGACACACACACACGAGCAGCAGGCAGGAAACACACACACACACACAGACGTGAGAACATACACAATACCTCGAACAATAAAGAATGCACAGCCACAGGTCAGAGCGTACAGGACGAGGTCTATAACAGAGACACACAAAAGCATTAAACAAGAATGAACACACACACACACACTTAATATGAAGACACACTAACCTGCACCACCTCTGTGACCAGGGCACCCATTCCGGTGGTGTAGACAGGAAACAGTAACAGAGGCAACAGGAAGAGGAAAAACAACGCCACCAAGCAGAGAACAAAGTTATGCCATACTCCTACGAGAGAGAGAGAGAGAGAGAGAGAGAGAGAGAGAGAGAGAGAGAGAGAGAGAGAGAGAGAGAGAGAGAGAGAGAGAGAGAAAAGAAATGGAAAGAGAGAGAGAAAAAAATTGGACATCTCTACTGGACATAACAAAGCACTGCAGATGCAGCACACCACTCAGATGCACGACTGGTCCACACGGTATTGACCTGAAGTCAGCCCGGCGCTGCATGCCCAGCCTGGGGCTCCAGCACAGGCCCCCTCACCTGCACAGAAGATGCGGAGCTGCTGGGCGGGAGAGATGAGGTTGAGGTGGGTGGTGAAGAGATCCACGAAGGCTCCAGGGTACACCACAAACACAAACATCCCAAACCCGTTCACCCTCACCTGCTCCCTGCAGACACACACACACATACGCTGTAGACACACCGCAAACTGCAACTCTGATATGTTCACCTTTCAAAGTGTGTGTGCATGTGCACGGTAAGGGTGTGTGTGTGCGCGTGTGTGCGAGTAAGTGCATGGCTGTGGGCGTGCGTAGGTATTTGTGAGTCAGGGGTGTGAGTGTGGTATGCGTGTGTGTGCAAGGGTGTGTGTGGAGAGTACATGCGTGTGTGTCGAGGGTGTCAGTGTGGTGTGTGTGTGTCTCACCTCAGAGCAGCCACGGCATGGCCAAGCTCATGTATGATTCCACTGAGCAGCAGAGCAGAGAAGAAATAAGCAAGCTGGCTGACAGGCAGGTTCACTCCTGGTACCTACAGTTACCACACACAGTGACTACCACAAGGAGAGAACATACCACCACCACCACCACCCCCCCCCCCCCCCCCCCCCCCCCCCACCACCACCCCCCCCCCCCCCACCCCCCCACGCCGCCGCACACACACACCCAACATCGCGTTTTTACTCACCACCACCTGTAGCGTTTGCTGATTGGCTCCCTGAGGGTTGTCCGAGGTCATCTGAGCGAGTGTCTGCTGCAGAGTTCTGCCTAGCAACACCACCGAGCCCACCATGGCCACCACCCCGAACACCAGACCACTGCTGAACCTGTACACAACATTACACAACGACAATAAAGTCCACACAACAGAACTGCTGTTTAACAATCAGACACCTTTGATCCAATGACTGGGACAACACAGCACCATACTGGCCCACAAGTAAACTGACATACTCAGTACACAAAGGGATAAGGAGAGAGAGACAGAGGTAGGGAGGGTGGAGAGAGAGAGAGAGACAGAGGTAGGGAGAGAGGGAGGGTAGAGAGAGAGGGGGGTAAATGTACATTACGGTGGGGCTACGTAGAAGTTCGAGGTTTAGTTAAGAGTTCTGTTGGGGTTAGGTTCTTACCACAGGTACAGGACATGGGGATTGATGCGTGCACAGCGTGCAAACAGGCGGTTGAAGAGCGAGGTTTGCCATCGCAGGTGGAAAGGAGACAACGCCAGCCCTCTACTCGTCAGCCATGCTTCATAACCATGACGATGCGACACTGAGGACTGTGTGGGAGAATTGAGACCGCACGAAATCTTCATATCGACTTTACTTACCACAGCCCTACAACCCTAACCCTGTGTATGTCTAATTCTTGTCTTCGTTCATCATATGATGCTAGCTTGCTAGGAAGCTACATTATAGCTAGCTCTAGCACACTAGCTTTCGACGTGAGTCCTACAATATTCTCCTAGCTTCAATTATTTAGTAGCGAATCCTAACATCAAGCACACTTTAATATTATGCGATATTCTACCTGAGCCGGCGTTAACAAAAATTGTATTTCTGTTTTCCTTATGAACTGGCACTTAAAAATGAGCCCTCGTGTGTGAAGTGGTTTACCTTCAGCAGTGTGTCAGTAAGGTAGACAGCACACCAGCCCCCCAAAACACACACCACCAACGGGACGGGTATCATCGCTTTTGGGGTTGTTCACAGGATAAAAATGTCCCCCATTACTGCCCGGAAAGAAAGTTCACTTTATGAAGATACAGGTCAAACCGACAGCTATCATTGTTCTTTAACAAACGTCTTGTAGGCTACTGGAGGGACGTTGTTGACAAAGTGAGCAGCGTCAGCACTGCGCGACAGTCTGCAATTTCCGGGATGGGCTAGACCAAAGTAGTCAAATAGGCAAAGTGATCGAGCATGTAACTGTCGTCCAGAAACGCGAAATATCACATTTTTGTTGTCGTTTTTTTTTTAACACTGTTGTCCCTTCCAAACACCACATCTACATAGAGAGAAATTACATCTGCCTTTACGGCTGACTATAAGGAAGCTCATAAAAATAAGTTCAGGTCTAGTGTAGGCCTATGTAAAACACCTGCCTGTAATCGGATCGGATCGTTTCAATATTTACTGTTTCCTGGTAGTGCCAATACTCAGCAATGTTGATATCTGAAACGTCACTGTTTAAGAGCCAATAGGTTTGGTATCACATAACGCTATATATATTAACCCTACATCGTAAACATCGCTACATCGTAGTTACAACTGGCCCTTTGAAGGCAACCACAATGCTGATGCAAGGCTGCCAAGTCCCAACTGTCACGCATTGGCCGCGAGACACAACCATTTCAACCATGCTCTCACGCAACACATTGTATGTCTCACGCTGAGAAGGCAACACCAACCAAGTAGTTCTTCAACGTTATAAACAGTAATGGACGAGATACATGGACGAGTGAAGGAACATAGACGCACGAACACCCGTGAAAGCTCGTCTCGGTGGGGTCGGGGGTGTTTTGTACGCAGCAACATTTTGGTTGGCCCCACCAAATCTCACTCCAAGGTTTTTTGAAAAGTTGGCAGCCCAACCCTAGCATTTACCTGAGTCAAGGAGAGGGGATATCTGGTAGGCTTCTTAGAGTCACCACCACAAGGAGAGGAGTTGCCAAACACACATCACACACACACACTTTCTACAGAGATGGCATTGTCCTCCAGTCTTCAAAACACAGTTCCTGATTCACGTGGTTTGACAGTGAGTCAGCAGGCAAAAGCTGCTACAGGCGACAGACACACAGACAGTGACACAAAGACTATCTGATCGCTGATAGACTGCAATTATCCGAGATCAGAGACACTCACCTGCATGCACACAGCACCCAAACACATCACCCACACGCAAGCTCGCACACACCAGAACACCAAAACACGCAGGCACCAAGTAGCCTCCGAGTAAAGTCATCGTCTCAATAAAGAAATGCAACATGATATATGCCGTTCAATACAAGGCTTTCAGCCATGAAAAGGACACTTGTCATCGATGTGTCGTATGGGGTTGAGAGGAGGAGAGAGAGCCTGTCAGGTCGGCGTGTGGGGGCGGATGCTGCTCGGGTGTGATCTGTATTTGCATACCTTGCTGTGCGTATCAAGTAGACGAGAGAGGCAGCCCAGTTGGTGACCTGCACACAGACCTGAAGCAGGTGTCAGTATCTCTGAGGGACACCGCTGGGGGCGAGAGAGCCAACGGATCCAGCCCGAACGGAAGGAGAGGTGAGGAGGAGAGAGAGAGAGCCCACCTTCGGTTGGAACCTGGTTCTGTTTCAAAAGGTGAGTGAAATCCTCCCTCCCGCCCCCACCTCCTCGCTCAGACACACGCCGTCCCTTTTTCTTTCGAAAAGTCATGCCGAACTTGGACACGCACACACACACTTGAAAAAGGACTTCCAACCGTGCCGTATCTGAATGTGTGCGAATCTACACGTGCAGGCAGTCATAAGTGTCACGACGACAGTGTCTCTTAATGAGAAGCTGTTTAGAAAGGGATACCAAACCTCCAATGACGTCCAGTCCTCCAGAGGGCACTACTTTTAACCACACAGCAGCTGTGCTTCGTCACAGCGCTCTGGCCAGAAGTAGTGCATCGCGCCACGGCCAGCAGGTCTATGTGGGACGGAGTCCACACAGGACGTATCAACTCTCATTCCTCCATACCCTGATCCCAGATCGAGTTCCGTCGTGGGTGGAGCTTCTCGTCTCCAGGCCAATCGGGAAGAGCCTAATCAGGTCAGGTAGCCGAGGACGACCAGAGAGAGACCAGGCAAGGCAGAGCGGCCACACACAACCAGGAGGTAAGATACCTACCACACACACGCCTACACACACCTTTAACCCCTTGAGATCGCAGGTCCCCAGGTTGTGTGTTACTGCGTGTGTGTGTGTAGGGGGGGGGGGGGGACATTTGCCTGTATGTCTGCCTGTGTGTGTCAGAGTAGAAATAGGGCAGTGCCATTTTAGTCACAGTTTTAAGAGAGACATCTAGATGAGAGTCGGGGTGGCCAACGTCTGTACGTAGTTCTAGAGAGGAGAACACCCTCAAAGCTCTGTGTGTTTATACTGTGTCACAGACTCTTCACTGGCTGAACCAGTGAGGATCCTGTCTTAACATGCTCTGTTTATGTCGGAGACATAGTCTTTAACTGACTGTTATTCTCTGAGAGACTGTACATCATGTGTGTATACTGTAAGCGGATAACTAAGAAGTTGACTGAATAAGAGGTTCGAATGAGAGTTGAGAGGTGTGTGACTCCTGCCTGTCTGTGTGGGTAGGGGGGGTGGGGGGGGAGTGTGTGTATGTGGGGCGGCGTGATGGGATGGGGGAGGGGTGTTGTAGTGTATGTGTGTGTGTGTATGTGTGTGTGTGTGTGTGAGAGAGAGATAGAGAGAGAAGGTTGATGTGTGTGTGTATGAGAGAGAGAGATGAGAGAGAGAGGCTGGTGTGGACAGAAAGCAGGTCCCCTCTGTATCTTTCTGCTATTTATAGTGAGAACAAATCCCAGATGAGAGGAATCTATCTACCACTTAGAGACAGCGGGAGGGAGAGAGGAGGAGAGAGAGAGACAGGGGGAGGGAGAGAATGGGGGAGGGAGAGAGGAGGAGAGAGAGACAGGGGAAGGGAGAGAGAGAGAATGGGGGAGGTAGAGAGAGGATGGGGGAGGGAAAGAGGAGGAGAGAGAAAGCGGGAGAGAGAGGCAGTGGAGAAGAGAGAGAGGAAGAGAAAATAGAAGTGAGGAGAGGGAGGAAAGAGGTGACTGGGAGACACAGAGAGAGAGAGAGAGAGAGAGAGAGAGAGAGAGAGAGAGAGAGAGAGAGAGAGAGAGAAAGGAAGAGAGAGGTAGGTAGACACAGAAGAAGAGGGAGAGAAAGAGAGAGAGAGCTAGAGGTGAGCGGTAAACTAGTGTAACAAAAGTCAACCATCAAAGGATACTATTACATCAACAGGTAAGAAATATGCGTTGTGGAGGAACCGTGTGTCTGTGTGTGTGTGTGTGTTTGTTGTCTGTGGGTGTGTTTTAGTGATTCAAGTGACATGTTATTTAACAGACCCCAACTTAAGAGACTTAAGGAACTATTACATTTACATGACATTACTTAGATACTGGACAAAGAATCCAAATAAGGTTAAGAACACACACCAAAGAACACACTGTATATCAGTTAATGATGACACAAAAAAACATCAAAACACACACACATATACACACACATACACACAAAAAACACAGGGCCTCACTGTTAGATATCTATGTCCTCTTGTAACGTGGATATGATGTCTTCATTTGAATAGTTGAGGTGGTGTGAAGTGTGCTGTTTGATAGGTTTTGTGAGAGAGGGAAATAAAGAGAGAAATGGAGGGAGGGATGGAAATAGGGAGGGAGGGAAATAGGGAGAGAAATGGGGAGGGGGAAAATAGATGGAAAAAGAGAGGGTGGGAGAAAGAGAAAAAGAGAAATAGGGAATGAAAAGAGAAAGATCAAGAGAGAGAGAGAGAGGGAGGGAGGGAGAAAGAGAGACAGATAGAGAGAGTGAGGGAGGGAGGGAGAAAGAGAGAGAGAGAGAGAGAGAGAGGGAGGGAGGGAGGGAGAAAGAGAGACAGATAGAGTGAGGGAGGGAGAAAGAGAGAGAGAGAGAGAGAGAGAGAGAGAGAGAGAGAGAAAGAGAGAGCGAGATAGAGAGAGTGAGGGAGGGAGAAAGAGAGAGAGAGGGTGAGGGAGAGGGAGAGAGAAAGCGAGATAAGGATCAGAGGAGGTGTTAGGGACAGCTGTCCTGCCCTGGCCACTCAGGGATCTCTCTTTTGGCAAACAAATACCGGTACTGCATATCTCCCCAGTGGTTTGTGGTTTGTGGTGTGTGTGTGTGTCTGTGTGTGTGGATGTGTTGTGTGTGTGTGTTTATAAATATTGGGGTGTCTGAGTTTCCGCTCATGGCTCTAGAACAGCAAAGCCCTGACTGTATATTGACAAACAAACAACCTCCTGGATACGGTAACTAAGCCTGACCAGGGAGCTAGGTTGCACCCAGAGAGACTAACACATCCACACTCCACTATTCTAGTCTGAATCTCAACCTGCCAATACACCAGCTAGACATCTAAAAAGACTCACTTCCAACTGCTTTCAGAGCTTCTACTTTTTCTCTAGGGAGGGAGGGAGGAGAGACTAGCCCAGACATCAGCTCGCCGGGCTGGTCAGCCATTATGACTTTATTTGCTTTCATGTACGTCAGCTGCTTTCCATACTGCACTTGCGGAAACCAGAGGCCAAACCCTGGCTCCAGGAATCAAGGCAACCACGCACACTGTCCGAAATTATCATAAAACATTTAATTTGTCCCCCCCCCGATGTTGACTCCATGGCTAAGGCCTTGGTATAAGAGTACAGGACACCTTTTTACTGCTTTCTCTCTCCCTTTCTCCAACTCCAACTTCTGTCTCCATATCTGTCTCTCTTTCACTCTCTCTCTCCCATTCTCTTGGTCTTCCATCTCTCTTCCTCTCCACCTGGCACTGTAATAAATGATTCAGGTTATAGTTCCTGTACCTGATGCTCTCTATAGAAGTCGCTAAGCAACTGAAATACTATCCAAAGCCTTGAAAACCACAGAGCAACATGCCCCCAACACACGCACACACACAGCATCTGCTACATGAGGGGTGTCAAACCAGTGGCGGTTCTAGACACATTTTACTGGGGGTGCCAAGAGGGGCCCAGTGTTTAATCAGAGGGGCACTTTAAAAAACGGAAACAAATTATATTTAAACATTAAATACTTAAATTTTGTTTTACATTAAAATCATTAAAACGTCTCTGGCTCTCCCTCTTCCAGCTCCTCAGCTCTCTCAATACCTTGATATGTTTTTCTAACTTTTTTATTTA
>NC_061067.1:2344974-2393030 GCF_021917145.1 Hypomesus transpacificus
TTATCTGTGCTGGATTGATATTGGGAGAATGCGTGCTGCATTTTGGGACACACACGCGCAGACACGTGTACACACACACGATACATTTCTTGCCTCAGGTCTGTCGGCCAGCAGCTATTCGGAGACGCAGCTTCACGAGGTTGGGGTGTGTTTCAACGTGTGTGTGAGAGTGTGTGTGTGTCCGCCTGTGTATTAGACAGAAGTCAGACAGCAGTAAATCACGGAGCAGATCCACATTCATCAAACCAGCATAAACACAGCAGACTCCCCAAGCCTGTTATCCTTCCTAACCCCCTCTCTATTCCTCCATCCCTCAATCCATCCATCCCTCCCTCCATCCATCCATCCCTCAATCCCTCTGTCATTCCATCTGTACGTCCCTGTATTCACAGTCTACCCCATCCTCTCCACTAGACACAATGATAGGCTGCAGGCACAAAACAACAGAATTAGAAGTGTGCATTGATCAGCAACAAGCCATTAATGCACTTGAAGTCAGTCAGCTGTTAGTGGCTTGCATGAGAAGTGAAGCGGTGTTAATGCATGAGGTTTGGACCAGGAAAGATGAGCCTGCAGAATGATCTCTGCCGCACTAGATCTGAAGCAACACGCCTGCAGAAAATCAAGGGCTTCTGACAAACAGACACGTAGCAATGATGACCAGTTCTCTATCTGTTGTGTGTGTGTGTGTGTGTGTGTGTGTGTGTGTGTGTGTGCGTGTGTTATGTGACTTTCTGGCTTCGATAGTGTTTTTATTTCTGTCGTCATGGCGATGGGGGCACAGATAGGAGTCGTGGTAACGGTGTTCCGGAATGTTCGGCGCTGACTAACAGCTGCCTCCTCTGCCGGTGACCTCATCATCCTTCGGGACGCTGAACCCAGGAGCTCACACAATGTGTGTGTGTGTGTGCATGAGCTTGTGTGTGTGTGTGGCAGAGAGAGGTAGATACTCCCTCTTGGACAGAGAGAAAAGGGCAGCTCAAACACTCAATCACACACAGATAGAGGTCATGGGGCGGTGTGTTTTTGTCGGTCAGGGGGCGGGTCGGGTGAGTGTGTGTGTGTATGTGTGTGTACCAGGGGCGGCTTGTCAACCTTCCTATCTCAGTGTTAATGTGTCAGATGCCTGTCGCTGCGGAGAGAGACACAAACAGACGGAAAGACCTCGACATTGAAGAGAAGTTCTCTTCTTCCCTTTCCTCTCCTCCTCTTCTGCGTTCTGTTCTTTTTTTTCTTCTTCTCCTCGCCTCTCCCCCTCACTCCGTTCCTCCCTCCCTCTCTCTTGACCTTCCCCTCTTCTCCTCATACTGTTTGTTTGTTGTTCATACGTCCTCTCCGCCTTTCTCCCCTTCTCACCCCTCAGCCTGTCCTTAGCTCTCTTTTCTCAACCTTTTCTCCTGACCTCTTCCTCTCACCCTGTTTACCTTTCCCTTTGCTGCCCCCTCTTCTCCTTTTCTTTTCTCCTTCTTCTTCTCTCTCTCTCTCTCTCTCCTCTCTCTCTCTCTCTCTCTCTCTCTCTCTCTCTCTCTCTCTCTCTCTCTCTCTCTCTCTCTCTCTCTCTCTCTCTCTCTCTCTCTCTCTCTCTCCCTCTCTCTCTCTCTCTCTCTCTCTCTCTCTCTCTCTCCTACTTCTGGATGGAGAGTTACTCTCTCCTCTTCAGTTCCTCCCAGGGAGCGGGACTTTTGTCAGGATTTCAGCGTCTGCGATCTGATAGGAGGATGTGTGATGTCGTCCTGGAAACCGGGGGGGTGTCTTTCCCGTGTCACCGCGCCCTATTGGCCAGTTCCAGTGAGTATTTCTGGGCTCTGTTTGGAGAGAGCACGGCGGAGAGGTTAGCGGCCACTGTTAGCCTCCCAGCGCTAAACTCCTCGGGGACTAGATATCATCCTGGACTTCTTGTACTCTGGTTGGCTCAGCCTATCACCTTCCACCCTTCCCATTGTCTTGGAAACCGCCAGGTACCTGCAGGTGCATGAGGCTGTGTCGATATGCGATCGCTTTCTTAACGACGGGTTGTCACTCAACACCTGCTGTTGCTACGCTAACTTGGCAGAATGCCATGCCCTTCCGGAGGCCCTTGCAGCCGCCAATCAAACCATCACCATGGAGATGGCAGAATTGTTACAAGACAAAAGGGAGGATCTCTTAGAGCTCAACATCCAATCATTGACAGCCGTGCTGGAGGCCGAAGAGATTCCCAGTGTTAAGGAGGCAGAGCTAGTGAGGCTGGCTCTGGATTGGTTGGATGTGAACGGGCCGCTGCCATTGGTTCGTTCAAACCTGCTGCTCAGCCGTCTACGTTTCGGATTGGTCACCCCCTCTGACCTGGCAATACTAAGCCACGCCCACCCAGCAATGGCCACACCTCTCATGAGGAGTCATGTGACACGAGCGCTGGAGTATCACGGGCAGGGAGCTGCTCGACCAATCAGACAGAGCAGACAAACCACTCTGAGGTCATCAGCTCATCATGTGCTGTTAGTAGGGGGTGGGGTCAATCCAGACTCTCCAGATCAGGAAGTGCTGACTTTTGACCTCAAAAACAGTAAGTGGTCATCACTGGCCACCAATCTCCCACGACTGCTAAAGAACCACTGTGTGTGCTGTGTTGGAGGGTTCCTCTTTGTGATTGGAGGAGAGGAGGTTGTGGGACGAACCGAGGAAGGGGGAAAAACTCTCACCACCACGACAACCAACCAAGTGTGGCGGTATGACCCTCGCTTTGCATGCTGGGAGGAAGTGGAGTCCATGCTGGAGAGAAGAGCCCAGTTCACCTGCTGTGTGGTTGACGATGTCATATACGCCATAGGAGGACGACACCCCCGCGCGGACACACACACCTCGACGGCATCCGTGGAGTTTTACAACATGTCTGCAGGGGTGTGGCGGAGGGCCACCCCTCTGCCCCGCCCCCTTTACGGCCACGCCTCCGCCGTGCTGGGACAAGCCCTGTTTGTCTCTGGAGGTATCCCTGGCCACCAGGGCTGTCACCAAGGTGGTAGCCATGGTGACCAGCGGGACTGCAGCAAAGAGCTTCTTTCTCTAGACCTCGGCGTTGGAGGGAAGTCCTGGGAGACGAGAGCCCCGATGTCCATCGCTCGCTTCCGACACCACATGGCAACGGTTGCCGGGAGCATCTACGCCCTTCTGGGAATGTACGAGCCCTTCTGCGACATCGAGCGGTACGATTCGCTGGCGGACCACTGGACCCGCCTCCGCCCACTCCTCATGGGCTCGTTCAGCTATGGACTGGCTCTCACTGCTTCCGGAACCCTCCTGCTATTCGGAGGCAGGAAGTGGATGGACGGACAGGAAGTCACTGTGAAAAGCGTTCTAGAATACGACAGGGAGAAGGACCGCTGGAAGGAGATATGTCAGCTACCCAGACCTCTGTGTGGCTGTGAATGTACACTGCTGGCTCTGCCCAACTAACACACACACTGGAATTATGAGACAAACCCATGAAACACTAATAAAGGAGAGGAATAATGTGTGCCAATCCTGTTTCAACATAGGGAGAGAGAGAGAGAGAGAGAGAGAGAGAGAGAGAGAGAGGGAGAGAGAGGAGGAGAAGAAGAGGAGATCTCTTAATGAAAAGATGCAAATCATGCTTGTATATGGTGGGAGCCACAGGATGTAACGCTTCCTAGTTGTTTTGGCTGATAACTGCCATCCCCTGTGAACTACTGTATGAACGTCTGAACGTCTCGTTTCTCTGCCGAGACGTTAGTAAATCTTCCCGAGGGCCTCCGGCCTTGGTCTCTCCTGCTCTACTCATCTCTTCTCCCTCGCCCTGAGAGACTGAAGTCTGCTGTTCAGACATCCATCACAGAGGTGTTCGTAGGGCCTGCTACGGCGAGTAGTAAGCCCTCTAGTTCCAGAGCCTGGATCCTTAGTCTACTTTAGTCTTTTAACAATGTGCTTGAAAACTGTCATTTTTCGCAGTTTGAGCGGCATGTCTGAATCTGCTGTGTTGGTTTCGTTTGGTTTCTGTAGACCGATTGTCGAATTGCAATGCTTTAGGACTGAATGTTGTCTACATTGTCTAAAACATTTAATTATTTGAATGTCATCTCTATATCAATATCTAACAACTTTAAATCCCATCTGCTATCACAAGGGGTTAGCACAAATGTGATAATTAGATAGTTTAACATTCCAAATGGTCATTTAATGGGAAATATGAAAAACATAAAGTTTCTCTAATCTGATGTGTTGACTGGTTCGGGTCATCTGTCTGTTACTGTGGGCATGTTGGCTTCATCTTGGAATGTAATCGCTTTAATGGCCGAGTTTGTCAAACACACACATGCACGCACGCATGAAGACACAATCACACAGCATACACACACGTACACACCCACACACACACACACATCGTCACACTTCCGATGACAGAGAAAAAAAAGCAGGTGAGAAGACCCCCGACAGACGAACCCAAACACACAGCTCTCCTCCCAACAGCTGAACTTTATTAACTCCAGCTTGGCCCACACGTCAACATAATAGATATATATATATTTGTATATATATGTATATATATTTATAAATAAATATAATTAGCATGTACTATTGCTAAAGCATAAACTGACTTGACGGAAAGACAGTTAGTCCAAACAATATATACTGGAGCACTACTGTGTGTCACACTGGGAATAAAGAGATCAAAAAATCTATAACACAAATTCTGCATCCATAACTATAACAACACATGCCACTAGAACCAACCACGGGGAAGCAGCATGTGGACAGCATCCAGACTGAGAACAATGCGTTTATGTGTGTGAGTGTGTGTGAGTGTGTGAGTGTGTCTACTCTTTGTGGGTCTGTGAGAGTGGCCTGGTGAGGGGGGAAGGGTTAGGTGTTTGGGGTTCGAGATAACATTTTGAATGGAAGTGAATGGTTGGGCCCCACTAGGGTAGTAAAACAAACTTGGGTGTGTGTATCTTGTTATCTATGTGCCCAAGTGCTGATGTGTGTGTGCATGCATGTATGTGTGTTTCTTTGTTTGTAAGTATGTGCGAGTGTATGTGCCGGTGTGTGTGTGTGTGTGCGATATAGAGTACAATTGCTTTAGTTGTGTGCAGCGTCTAGAGGGACAGTTCCATGGCAGCAGCAGTACAATGATTACATTAGTTACAGGTATTCCTACAGAGGAGATACAGAATATCTGGCATAATCGAGCGTCTAGGTGACATGCACTGTACTGTCTGAAATTCCACAGGAAGACCAGGTTTTAGGCTAGAGCCCGGACCTAACACATGGGAAGAAATCAAACAATCCCTACAGTATGACTTTACTCATGCCATGTATGTGAGTCCTGAGCAGGAACCAAAACCTGCACAAACTGTGGCCCTAGGCCCTCGTCCCTAGTACTAGTTACTGGGACCGCTAGAGTAGATAAGACTTGTGCTCATAATTCGTGCAAGCTAACTCCAGGCAGACACGTACATAGAGGACTACCTGCACAAAACACTCAGTGCCCTGGACGCAGTTTGTCAGCGTCCGAAACATTCGCTAGATATATCGATCTAAGTGTCGCTATAAGGCTGCATCATCGGTATACGCTGTACGTCGGTGCTAACACAACCTGTCTGGTGATACAAACATGGCACATCAAGCAGGATATAGAAATATACTGTAAAAGGTCTGTCCAATCAGAGGGCAGAAAGAAGCTGCTCCGTGACGCTATTGGAGGAAGCAGTTCCCCAAGTTGTCTCTTGTGTCCAAGTATGTCTAGGGCTATCATAGGCTGTGTGTGTGTGTGTTAAAGACAGGCCAAAGCAGTCTTTCTCGCAGATGCGGGGGTCGTCGGAGAGTCGTTCCTGAGCTCTACCTATCCATCGTCGTCTGAAAGAGGACACAGCTACAAACCATGTGGAGTCAGGTGCTGACAGGTCTGGTACTGTCCCTGGCGTACCGCTCGGGATAAACAAATACAGTTCCTCCTCTGGTACTGTAGGCTTATTACGCCAACAGTCTGGCAGTCTGGGTCCATCAGAATGTGTCTATCTGCTTCTGGACTGACGCTCAACACTGTTTGGTGTGTGTGTTTAAGTGTCAGACGTGGGTCTCGATGTAGGAGTGTGTGTGAGAGAGCGAAGGAGTTTGCTGGGCGGACTCTGACTCGGCCGGTGTGACTGGGTCCTGAGAGAACAGCTCCTGATAGGCTCTCTTCCACTCCTGGAACTCTGCCGACGACAGCTGGGGATTGGCCAACAGCCTGTCAATCAGAGCTAGTTCCCCCTCCCTGTCCTATAGGGACGCAGAAACAAAGGAGGGGCCGGTCACTCTCTATTTTTTTCAGAAGACACATACAATCTCTCTTTTTCTCTCTCTCTCACTCTCTCTCTCTCCTTCGCTTCTCTCTGTTTCTCTCTCTCTCTTCGCTTCTTGCTTTCTCTCCCGCTAAGTCTTTCTCTCTACTCCTCTTCATCTCTCACTTTCTCTTTTTTATCTCTCTCTCACAAACACAAACAGACAAAAACACACATTCAGCACGGAAACAGGACGTGCTCCAGGACTCACAGCCATTGCGCAGACGCCAGACAGATGCACAAGAGCAGGGTTATCAACACCAACGCCAGCAGCAACAGCAGCACAAGCTCCACCCCCTGACGAAGCTCCGCCTCCTAGCAGCACACACTAGCGACGTGACGACGGCCACACAGAAGAAGCCGGACACCTGGGTGTGGTCGCCAAGCAGCCGTATCCATAGCAACAAAGCAGCCACATCCGTAGCGACAAAACCCCAGCGACATGGACAGACCCCAAGCAGGACAGGACCATGGAGCGCACGGATGAAAATCACAGGACAGACACACACACACACACATAGAACAGACACACATACACACACACACACACACACAAACAAACAGGACAGACACACACACAAACAGATTTTTCACACACATACATTGGATGTGTAGAGTTAGGGTTCAGAGTGATGTTTCTGGAGGAGGTGTAGTGTGTGTGTTTGTGTGTGTGTGTGTGTGCACCTTCAGAGTGGAGGTGAGTATGCGCAGACGATGCAGGCGGTCGTTGAGCTGGGGGTCGGCCGCCCTGCGCAGGAACGACTGTCTGAACTCTGTCTGACCCCGGAGCTCTGAGGGCCGCCCCAGGGGACACACCCCACCCTGCTCACACGCACGGAACAGGTCGCCCAGCGACGCCCCTTCACCTGCACCTACACACACATGCAAACACACACAGGGTCAGAGTCAAATACACACACACGTGCAGACACATGTAGGTCAGATGCACACACAAACACACACAAACACACACACAGTTCCTGTTTCAACAAGGATACCGGACCAGACTTCAGACATGATTCACCAGAGGAAGTGATTTGGTGAGGTTAGTGATGTTGGTGAGCACTTCTCTAACTCTGAGTTTCATGAAGGTTAGTAGATATGGAGGAGCCTTAAGTGTCTGGGATGTAGCGCACACTGTCACCATTGGGGAGCAGTAGATGTGCATGTACTTGACACACAGACCTGAATTCTATCTAGGGAATGCCGAGGATGATAGCCATGTAATGCATGTTATGCATGGTGCTTGTGTGGGTGGGTGTGTGTGTGAGAGAAAGAGAAAGAGAGAGAGAGAGATAGAAAAAGACAGACATAAAGAGAGAGGGAGGGAAAGAAAGAGAGAGAGAGAGAAAAAGACAGACATAAAGAGAGAGGGAGGGAAAGACAGTGTACATTAGTTAATTACCCATTATGTGTGTGTGTGAGTGAGTGAGTGAGTGAGAGAGAGAGAGAGAGAGAGAGAGAGAGAGAGAGAGAGAGAGAGAGAGAGAGAGAGAGAGAGAGAGACAGAGAGTGTGTGTGACAGAGAGACTAGGTGTGTGTGTCTAACTCACCGGTGTGTGTGTGCAGGTCCTGTCTTACAGGTGGTGCCAGCACGGTGTGCAGGTTGCTGTCTCGAGGTAAGGTGTAACTGCGGGGTTTCCCTCCATGGGTTGCCATGGGGATGAGTCTCTGGGTTGCCAGGGGATACGGGAGGTTCCTCTGTGCGGGGAGAGTGTAGACTCCGCCCACAGCCATACTCTCAAGCCCTACCACAGGGTCCGCAAACACAGCGTCTTCTGGACAAACCAAGCAAAACCAACCACCGCGTTTCAAACCAGGTAGAAATATAATGTGACTCAAGCCGGTCAGAAACCTAGTGGTCCGGTCCATTTCCTAGATTCTAACAGACGCTTTCATTCCAAGCAATGTAAGGGGGGATTTGAACCTGCTACCTTTCAATCTGCAGTCTAATATCACTGAGTTATCCCCCGTTACCTAGGGGACCAGTTACCTAACGACTCAGTCTGCCGCCCTGCGTCTGTCAAGGCCAGTTACCTAGGGTCAAGTAACCTAAAGGAACAGTTACCTAGGGGACCAGTAACCTAAAGGACCAGTTACCTAGGGTCCAGTAACCTAAGGAACCAGTTACCTAGGGGACCAGTAACCTAAAGGACCAGTTACCTAGGGGACCAGTCACCTAAGGGACCAGTTACCTAGGGGTCCAGTAACCTAAAGGACCAGTTACCTAGGGGACCAGTAACCTAAAGGACCAGTTACCTAGGGGACCAGTAACCTAAAGGACCAGTTACCTAGGGGACCAGTAACCTAAGGGACCAGTTACCTAGGGGTCCAGTCTGCAGGTAGTGCAGCCCTGCCTCTGTTAGGGGGGTCTCTATCAGGTCCTGCCACGAGCGTCGCTGGGACGAGGAGGAGCGCCCCGGGGAGCCTGTCTCACTGCTGCCCCCCCCAGGACTGGAGCGATACTACAGGAGGAGAGAGAGAGAGAAAGAGAGAGAGAGAGGTAGGGGGTAAATAGAGGTAGTAGAGATGGGAAATTCAGGCAACCTATATCCAGGGGGCGTTGGTTTGTTTTCAAATATGGGTTGGACAAGTTTTTTATAACTGAGGATGCGGTCGTTAACGTACATTTTAAAGTTTCAAAAAAGTACAATAAAATCTACACCCATCTACACCAATGTCAATCAAAAACATATTTTATTGATCAAAATAGGAAAACAAAATCAATACTGACCTCTACAGGATCACAGCGGTACTGCGCGTCGCTGCTGCTGCTCCCAATCGCCTTCCTGCCACTGTGAGTGGCAGGAAGTGGTCCCCCACTGGTCCCCCGTGGTCCAGAGTGGTACTGCGCCTCGCTGCCGCCGACCGCAGGCTCGCCCAGGAAGTCCTCCTGAGAGGAGCGGGAACGAGACGTCTCCGTTGACGACAGACGGCCGGTCCTGCCCTCCACGTACGCACTCATCTGAGAGAGGAAGGGGATGAGAGAGAGAGGGAGGGACGAGAGAGAGGCAGCGATGAGAGAGAGGGAGGGATGAAAGAGAGAGGGAGGGATGAAAGAGAGAGGGGGAAGATGAGGGTAAGGGAGGATGGTCGTAAGGGATCGAAAGAGAGGATAGAAGGGGGAGATTTAGGGATAGAAAAGGAGGGGGGTGAGAAAGAGGGTGTCGTAGAGGGGAGGGGGGCAACTCACTGAGGGGGGCCGGGGGTAGGTGTCGTAGGGGGGAGGGGGGCTGTCCTGTTTGGGGCTGGAGGCTTCCTCCTCCTGATCACTCTCACTCCAGTAGTCTGGAGATTCAGAAACACACACACAAGGTTACAGCCAGGGACATAACGTGTGTATGTTAGTGTGCCTGTGTGTGTGTGTGCCTGTGTGTAGTAGTGTGCCTGTGTGTGTGTCCTCACCCTGCTCCTGGCGTATCCGCTCTGTGTATCCGACAGCAGCCATGTTCAGACGGCTAAGCCACCTGCAGGCCACGCCCACAGGAAACAGGAAACAGGAAGCAAAACTGGATCAGGCCCTCAGGAGTGGACTGACATTGTCCACTGTCATGACACACAGACTGTATACCTCAACCCTGGAGGAGGGTCACCGGTTGTGGTTATGTGACATCATTATTATTCGGTGTCATGTGACTCACTGACCTGTTCATGTCATCCACGCCATCGGCAGCAAAGTAGAAACTCTTAACTTTGGGATGGCACGCTTTGAACGCGCTGGAGAAAGAGGGAGGGTTACAAAGACACACAGCAGGAGAGATGCACTCACAAACTGCTCACAAAACCATCCTTTTGTCAGTGAATACTCACTACTTCTTGCGACACTCGCTGGCTCTGTCAATCTTGAACTCTGGGAGACTGACAAAGCCTTCAGCCTTCTCATCCTGGGGATGAAGAGAGAGAGACAGGGGGGGGGGGGGGGTAGAGAAAGGGAGGGGGGGTAGGGAGAGAGGGGGGGAGAGAGAGAGCGGGAGAAAGGGGTGGAGGAGAGGATAGAAAGTCAGCAAGGAGCAAAACAGGACTAAACTCTGTCGTACATATAGAAACCACACACACTCACACACACGGTGGTGGGCTCACCTCTTCGTTGATGTACCAGTAGAGACAGGTTTCTTTGAGAACAAACCAGTACTTCTTCCACTTCTGGGAGAAGTATCCCTTGGCGTCCCTCTTCCTCCAGAGCCAGCCCTCACAGTCTCCCCGGCCCAGGGCCTTGCAGGACACCCGCCTGCGGCTCAGCAGGGTCAGGCCTCGGCCTGGACACACGGGGGGGGGAAAGGTGGAGGAGGAGAGAGGCAGGGGGCTTCAGACAGGGAGGTGTGTCTAGACCAGGGGTCCCCAAACTACGGCCGAATACGGCCCGCTCACACATTGGGACCGGCCCTCTGAACGATGTCAGAGAAAATCAGTTCACACTGATTAATATGCATAAGTAAGTCAATGTTTTGATTTCAATAGCAATTAATATGAACAAAAGGTCATTACTATGGTAATAATGCTCTTTTAATACGCTATATATCCCTTGATATGTACGGATGTATGGTGCATAACAAAATATAATTTAGCATAGTAAATTATCCATAATAATTTTCTGTTACAGACCGACCCGGTCCCACATTAAAGAAAGGAAAAATGTTCTGGGCCTCGCAAAAAAAAGTTTGGGGACCCCTGGTCTAGGGGATGGCTGGTCTGTGTGTTTGTGACCAGGGCTGTGCCCTCTCTAATAAGCATTACAAGACGATGCATGCCGCCTGATTGGCTGCTCTCCTCTCTCACCTTTGTTCTTCTTCCTGGTCTTAGAGAGAGACGTCGACTGCTGGTACGTCTGAGACAGAGAAAGAGGGAGAGAAAGAGAGAGAGAGAGACAGAGAGAGAGAGAGAGAAGGGGGGAGAGAGAGAGGGGGGGAGAGAGAGAGGGGGGGAGAGAGAGAGAGAGAGAGAGTGAGAGAGAGAGAGAGAGAGAGAGAGAGAGAGAGAGAGAGAGAGAGAGAAGGAGAGAGGGAAGGAAGGAAGGAAGGAAGGAAGGAAGGAAGGAAGGAAGGAAGGAAGGAGAGAGGGGGGAAAGAGAGTGAGAAAGAGGACGAGAGGAAGATAAGTGAGGAGGGAGAGAGGAGTAGGCTGTCAGGATGAATCAGGGATCTTTGCTCACGGCACACATTTCTGGGAAATAAGACAAGACAGATTTGAGTAAGACCAGGGAGATGAGAAGGAAAACACACACACGTACAGTAAATACTGTGTCAACACACTGACAAACAGGATGACAAAACAGCCTCACACGCGTACACACGCACACGCACTGGGGTGCAGAGGTACAAGTCCCCCTCACAGAAGGCTGTAGCGCCCCGTAACACCTCTCACACCTCTAAACATAGAACAGAAAGAGGGATGGAGGCGAGAGAGAGGGAGAGAGAGAGAGGCAGGAGACAAGGGAGGTGCAGAGAGAGAGACTGCGGGAGGTGGAAAGGGTGATGGAGCAGAATGACCTACAGATGATGTTGATGGAAGGATTATAGAAATGCAAAAGGGCGTGTATTGTTGTTGGTAAAAGTTTGATACACCTCAACTGTGCGACCTACGTTGTGTTTTGTTTCACCTTCTTCCATTTGGCAAACCTGGACTCTCTTTGAAAAAAAAGAGTGCACATTTTGGGGGTTCTCACTTGGTGGACAGTATTTGCTCCTTGCTCTGTCAAGCTAAAAGTATTTACCATTTTTTTTCCATATAATTCCATATCACTCCTCGGACTTCTGTCAGCCAGTAAGTCAGTCCTGGTGTGATGTCACAGCCTAACACGTGAGGGAGCTGGACCCTGGCCAATCGCAGCACTGCGCTCAGTAGGACAGATGACATAGGCCCGCCCACACCTACTGACACACCATCTGCCATCTCAGCTTCCATACACACACACACACACACACAAACACACACTTATACACACATATTCAGACACACACACTCCCATTTATACACACACACGCTCACAGAAAAAGATAGACACGGACACCCAAACACATACAGACACATACACACACTCACACACACTCGCTCTGGTGTTGCACGTAACACTCACACACACGGCCTTACATAAGGAGATGCTGTGAAGACACTTTGGATTAGATGTAGAGTGACAGCTGAGGATGTCTGAGAGGAAAGGGGGGGGGCAGAGGAGGACAGGAGGGGACAGGCCAGCAATGGACAGATGTCATGTTCGAGCATGGAGAGACGACCCACCCCACCCTCTCTCAACACACACACACACACACCTCTCCAAGGCTCAAAGCAAAAGCAGGAGGTAAATTGTGTGTGTCACCGGAGACTTCCGGAAGGTACAGTCAGCCACGACTCAGAGCAGCGAAACTGCCCCCACACGCACCTTGGATGAATCAGGAGCCGCAGAGTTTGGACAGTATGTTTGACTCCCCTGCTTTACACTACATCACACCCCTCGGAAAATTCAAAGATGACCGAGCAAAAGTAGGACGCAAATCGTGTTTTGGTTTGCTGAGGCCTGTTTTGGACGGGCTGAACCGGACACCACAGACTGCTGTTCCTGCACACTCACATGGTAGAGAGCAGCTTGCTCTGTGGGCGTGGCCTCTCTCTGAAGGACATAGTGGGAGGGGCTCTGGCTGTGGTGGCTCCGCCTCTTGGTGCGTTTGCCAGTGTCGTTGCTCCGCTTGCCCGTGTCGCGTTTCTGGCTCCGCCCAGTGTGGGAGGAGTAATCCTCCGAACCGAGCCTCTCCTCTCCTCCAGCCAATCCCACGTAGCGCAGCAGAGACGCTTCTGAGGAACAGCAAATCACAACAGGCCATCAGCATAGGTGAGTGTGTGTGTGTGCATGAACTGATTGGCTGTTCTTGTGGGGATTTTTTACTTGTGTTTAACATAAACACCAAAGTTTCATAGACACCAATGCTAGCATGTTCAGTGAAGCTAACATAGTCACCAGCGTTACCAGGCATCGATGCCAACATGTTCAACGTTGACAACATGAACATTTATGCTACAGGCGCCGACGGTCTGAACAACCCAAGTTTTGCTACCTCTACCCTGCTTCCTTCCTCTCCTCCCCTGGTTGCCAGGCAGCAGCCAATGGGAGGGGACACACTCGGCTCAGCTGCTGTCAGCGCCTCCATGGCAACAGCGTGAGTGATTCAGGTGGAGGTCGGAGAGAATGGTCGCTTTCTCTGTCCGCCTCCTCCACTCTTTTCCCTTTTTTTCCTCCTCTCGCTCGTCTTGTCTTCGGCGCCCTCCCTCTCTTTCTTTCTCTCGCCCCTCTCTGCTCCTTTCCCCCCCTGTCTCTCCTCCAGGCTTCTCTCTCTGTGTCTCTCCCTCCCACTCCCTCTTATTCTAGTTCTTTCTCTCTCTTTCTAATGCCACCTGACAGAGGGAAGGAGGGAGGGAGAGCAGAGCAGAGCCATTGATCTCCACATAATGCAGAGAGACAGAGACATTTACCAGAATCTAACAGGCGCCAGGGCAGGCAAAACACACACACACCCCCTCACACACACAACAGATATATATACACATATACCAACACACAAGCACAGTCACAGGCACTTGAAACATGAATAGACGCACACATTCCAGATGAATGTGCACTTACAAACAGACACACACATTCCAGATGAATGTACACAAACACACACGCGCCGAGTTACATACGCTCACATAAATAGACAAACACGCACCCATGCCAGATGAACGTACACAAGCACAGTCACAGGCACTTGAACATAAATAGACACACACACACACACAAGCACACACACACACACACACTAACCTCTGCGGTTGTCCCTGTTCAGCTTGGCTGGGTCTTCGTAGTCCCCCACCCAGTTGCACTCCACAGGCATGGAGATAGGCCTAAGCCTTCCTGGGGTATGAACACACACACACACATAAACCCATGCACAAACACCAACAAACAGTCCTCACTTTGGCCCTGAAGTACTGCCAAGTGATAACTGTATTCCACTGTAAGCAAGCTCTCCTCTAGTATGGCAACATCACACACACACATCTCCACAGGTCACATAGCCTCAGGTAATGGTCATGGATTATAGCTTATGTGATCTGTTCCGGTAGGTTCCACACAGCCAGACAAGGACACACACATACCACCCATACACACACGCAGACACGCTCTTCAAAACACACGTTGATACGCACACACACACACATGCACGCACAAACACGCACAGGAATGCACACGCACGGACAATCTGTCAGTGTACCATAGGTGGGCGTGGTACAGTAAACTGGCTCCTCCTCTTCCTGTTGGTGAGATTCCTGGTCCAGGAAAGAGTTGGGCGACTCTGAGCGTTTGGCCAGCAAGGAGGCGCCATGGTTACGGGACGCCTCATCGCCAGGCAAGGTCCCCGTTTCATCCCTATGGCAACAGCATTGAGTCATCAACAAAGGAACCTGGACCAGAACACGAAGCCCTCTCGGCTAAACTTGTTCGTTATCGCTTCCTTCTGAAAAGGTATTGACTCGAGCGATCAATTGTACAGACAGTCTTTTCAAGAGACACCCCCACACATGACTGTCCCTCCCCCCACACACACATACACACACACACAGACACACAGAAAGTCATGCGCACACACACTTTAGACGTTTGCCGTCTGGCTAGAATCCAACAGTTTAACACTAATTGTGTGGGCGCCCTGATGGAGTGGTTGGAGCTCTTACCGCAGGTGCCCGGGTTAGATTCGATTCCCGGGTCATATCCTGCATGGCATCCTCTCTCATTCTATCTGTCTCTATCCTTTTCTGTCACTATCAAGAGGAAATAAAGACGAAAAATTGCCCCCAAATAATGATATTTAAAAGAGATAAACACTATACTTGTCACAAGACTTTTCCCGAAAAACTCCCAGTGTTTCGGCTGTCCATGTCTCCTCCATGCTGGCAGACCACAGATGACAGCTCACATGAGTGAAACAGTATGCCCCAGGGCCCTCTGACCCTCCCAGCCAGCCGGAACGTCCCTGCCCCTGATCACCAGACAGGAGGCGGGGCTACAGGGCCCAGCTGTGAGCAGCTAATAGCCAGCACTTCAACCAGCTTTGTTGTGGCAGGCTGCTCCATCTATACTGTGAAGGGGTTAGGGATGCTTCTCGACACTCGCACCTCTCAGCTGGCTTTGTTAGCGAAAAATTATGTCCGCCGTTTCTGGGACAGCAAAGAGCACGACACGCGCGTTGCTAACAAAGCGTCGCGCCGTTAAACGGGGTTGTTGGTACAGACGGCATCGGTCTTATTTCAAGGCTAATCATGTAGAGTGAGTGCTCTCTGGTAGCTCTGTGCAAGCTGTTGTCGATGTTACAGCCTACTGTGACACACATACAACTCGTTGCTTAGCCTCCCAGTGCATGACACGCCATATAGGGCTTAGTTGGCCAACACACACATGTACACGCACACACGCACACGTAGACACACATACTGTTTACACACGTACACATACATGCACTGTCCCCACACACACCCCCACCACACACACACACATCCCTACCTCGGTGTGTACGGCTCAGCAGGAGGGGGTGGGATGTAGAGGTCCTGGAGGGCGGAGCTCTTGGTGGGCGTGCCTGAGGGCGTGGCCGGACCACTGCCGGGGCTCCTGGTTGGCTGCAGACACACATGGGTGGGAGAGGCTATGAAGTTAAACCCTCTGGCCAACATCTGTCACGCAGCAGGCAGATGCTGCACAGCACTGCATCAGACGCGTAATGGCTAAACTAGGGGGTGAGAGGTTAGGGGACAACTAGGGGGTGGTTGGGGTTAGGGGGGACGGGTGTCGAGGGTTTGAGAGGTTTAGGGCACCTCCTACCTGCAGAGCTAAGGGTTTCCAGCGCATGTTCTTCAGCAGCGCGGGGGCGGAGCTAAGCGTGCTCTGTGGGCGTTTCTTCAGCGTCAAAGACACGCCCCCCTTGTCTGCTCGTAGAGAGCCCACCAGGTTACGCAGCTGCCAGCCCACCTGGGGGCCGGGAGAGAGGGTCAACACGCACACAGAACAGTAGATACCAGCCCCCCCCACACACACACAGTAGACACTACCACACACAGAGACGAGTAGATAATGACACACACACAGAAGAGTAGATAATAACACACACACACACACAGAAGAGTAGATAATGACACACACAAACACACACACACACAGAAGAGTAGATAATGACACACACACACACACAGAAGAGTAGATAATGACACACACACACACACACACTGATCAGATGAGAGAAGCTCACCACAGTCTGGTGGTTAACTTGGATGACCTCATCTCCTGCATGGATCTTCTTACAGCGGTCAGCAGGAGACTGAGGGACAGAGAAGGGTGAGAGAGAAGGAAGGAGGGAGGAAGAGAGAGAAGGAGGAGAGAGAGAAGGAGAGAGGAAGAGAGAGAAGGAGGAGAGAGAGAAGGAGGGAGGAAGAGAGAGAAGGAGGAGAGAGAGAAGGAGAGAGAAGGGTGAGGGAGAAGGAAGGAGGGAGGAAGAGAGAGAAGGAGGAGAGAGAGAAGAAGAGACAAGGGTGAGGGAGAAGGAAGGAGGGAGGAAGAGAGAGAAGGAGGAGAGAGAGAAGAAGAGACAAGGGTGAGGGAGAAGGAAGGAGGGAGGAAGAGAGAGAAGGAGGAGAGAGAGAAGGAGAGAGAAGGGTTAGGGAGAAGGAAGGAGGGAGGAAGAGAGAGAAGGAGGAGAGAGAGAAGGAGAGAGAAGGGTGAGGGAGAAGGAAGGAGGGAGGAAGAGAGAGAAGGAGGAGAGAGAGAAGAAGAGACAAGGGTGAGGGAGAAGGAAGGAGGGAGGAAGAGAGAGAAGGAGGAGAGAGAGAAGGAGAGAGAAGGGTGAGGGAGAAGGAAGGATGGAGGAAGAGAGAGAAGGAGGACAGAGAGAAGGAGAGAGAAGGGTGAGGGAGAAGGAAGGAGGGAGGAAGAGAGAGAAGGAGGAGAGAGAGAAGGAGAGACAAGGGTGAGAGAGAAGGAAGAAGGGAGGAAGAGAGAGAAGGAGGAGAGAGAGAAGGAGAGAGAAGGGTGAGAGAGAAGGAAGAAGGGAGGAAGAGAGAGAAGGAGGAGAGAGAGAAGAAGAGACAAGGGTGAGGGAGAAGGAAGGAGGGAGGAAGAGAGAGAAGGAGGAGAGAGAGAAGGAGAGACAAGGGTGAGGGAGAAGGAAGGAGGGAGGAAGAGAGAGAAGGAGGAGAGAGAGAAGGAGAGAAGGAGGAGGGAGAAGGAAGGAGAGAGAGGAGGAAGAGAGAAGGATGGAGAGAGAGAGAGAGAGAGAGAGAGAGAGAGAGAGAGAGAGAGAGAGAGAGAGAGAGAGAGAGAGAGAGAGAGAAGGAGAGAAGGAAGGAAGGAAGAAAAGAACAAGGTGAGGATGAACGCTGACCTGTGTTAGTGCTGTGTGTTGATGTTGGGTTCATGTTGCTAGGTGACGTTTGTGAAGTGACTCACCCCTTCTGTGGTCCCTGTGATGACATGCAGACCATCGTAGGTTGACTTGATGTACATCCCCTGAAGAGGACATACACTCTTACTGCACAGATCACACACACACACTATACAACTCCCACACACTCCTAAAACCCATTGGGAGTCACTCACAGTAAAATGAGTCAAACACACACACAAACACTGTACAATTCCCACACACACACGCACTCCCACTGAAAGTCAAATACACCTGTCTACCACACACACACATATTCACACACATTCAGTCCACACACACAGTGTTTACCAGGCCCTCGGTGGGTTTGATGTTGGTGAGGTGCACCAGCTCCAGGTGAGCTGACTGGGACACCAGCGGATCTGACGACACACACACGATGTGCTCACACACCTCCGACAGAGTCTTACACTGGAGAGAGAGAGACAGGGAGAGAGAGAGAGAGAGAGAGAGAGAGAGAGAGAGAGAGAGAGAGAGAGAGAGAGATTTGGTTTTCCTGTAATGTAATCACTTGTAAAAACGCCTCGGCCATCTCTTCCCAGAGAAAAGGGAACAGTGGTATAATGGCAGGGAGGAAGAGGAGGGGGAAGAAAGAGACAGAAGAGAATGAGGGCAGAACTCACCACATGGAGAATCTTATTCTCAGTTTCATAAACGGTACAGTCCTGAGAGAGAAGCAGGGAGAGAATACATCATTACACACACTTAACATAATCGGGTCCTATAATGGCTGCAGAGTGGCCTCCTTCTGCTTCTACCTACACAAACACACACGCACACAGAGACACACACGCACACAGAGACACACACGCGCACAGAGACACACACGCGCACAGAGACACACACGCGCACAGAGACACACACGCGCACAGAGACACACACGCGCACAGAGACACACACGCGCACAGAGACACACACGCACACAGAGACACACACACGCGCACAGAGACACACACGCGCACAGAGACACACACGCGCACAGAGACACACACGCGCACAGAGACACACACGCACACAGAGACACACACGCGCACAGAGACACACACGCGCACAGAGACACACACGCGCACAGAGACACACACGCGCACAGAGACACACACGCGCACAGAGACACACACGCGCACAGAGACACACACGCGCACAGAGACACACACGCGCACAGAGACACACACAGCGCGCACAGAGACACACACGCGCACAGAGACACACACGCGCACAGAGACACACACGCGCACAAGAGACACAGGCATCATGCTCCTGGGAGCTGGACCACCCACAATACATGCTGTTTCACACCTGTAAGGAGAAGAACAAGCCATGTCGTGTTCTTCAAAACTCTCTCTCTCACACACACAAACACACTCACACACACCTGCTGTCCACACACACCTATTGCACACACACATCTGCTGTATACACAAACCTACTGCACACACACACACACAACTGCTGTACACACACACCTACTGCACACACACACACACACCTGCCGGCTGTACACACACATACCTGCTGTACACACACACACCTGTTGTACACACACACACACACCTGCTGTACGATGGTAGTGAGTTCCAGACAAAGCTGGATGACATTGTTTCGGGTCACTGAGTAGTCTGCGACTGCAGCGAAAGATGACCTGAGACAAGGAAAACACACACTGTCAATACACACAAGCTAGTTCAACACACACACACATCATCAGTACCCAAGCGAGTGCATCACACACACATACCTCACTGCATTCTCCCACAGACCCAGATTCAGATTAGATTCTGCCCCAAGTGTGAGTGTGTGCATATGTGTGTGCACGCGCTTGTGTGTGTGTGTGTGCATGAGTGTCGGTGTGTGTGTACGTGCATGAGTGTATGTGTGCATACGTGCGTGTGTGTACGTGCAAGCGTGTATGTGTGTATGATAGGCAATTTGGGTCATCAGTATTGAGGCTGTGTGCTATATATACGCAAGACCTGAGGGCTACCCAGAATGCTTCATGACCATCAGGCTACAACCATTCAACAATGTTGCAACAACTCTTCAACAGCCTTTTCACACACTCCTCTATGGTTTCTGAAGGACTGCAGTCTAGTCCAGGGCTAGACCCTCAACCCTGGTCCTCAGGACTCCCCTACCCTGCATGTTCTATCCAGATGATTCCCTGCTCCAACTCACCTGATTCAAATGAAAGGGGTCGTTAGTTGGTTTCTGATGAGCTTGATAACGATCATTCATCTGAGCCAGGTGTGTTGGAGCAGGGAAACATCTAGAACATGCCCTCTGTGACATTGCTTGTAAAAACTAAGGGCAAAGACATTGCATGGGATTTGATTATATGCACCAGAAGTGGAAAAACCATACAACCACACTTCCTTCTGCTTCAGTCCAATGCTTTTGCATCGGTGTTGAACTGCCACTGTTAAAATTAGGTAGCTCAAAATCAAGCACAGAGAGACTTTTTTCCCCTCAATGTCACACTGCCTTTGTGTGTGAGTGTTGAAGCCTGCGTTCATGCGAGTGTGTGTGTGTTGCCCTTAAGACCGGTGTGTGTGTTTGGCATTTCAGGGACCTACGTCAAAGACCCGAGGCAAAAAACAGGGAATTATAGGAGAGAGAGAAGAAGGGAGACAGAAAAGAAGAGGAGAAATATATACAGAATGAAAGTGAGGAGAGAGAAAAACATAGAGAGCTAGCCCAGCTAGATGTTACAAATAAAGTAAACCTGTTACTGTATATTGTAAGTATTATTATTATAGTTCCGTTGCTGTATATTGTTACTGTTATTATTACTAGTTGGAGACAACGGGGGACTGGTTGTTTTCATCCTTATTTGTATAAGTATAACCTAATTTAGAGTTCTTTCCCCTGGAACAGATTTAATGTTCCAACTGAGGGGGGCTGTCGTTGTTTTGGTGTGTGGGGCTGCATCAAATACCCTTTTTGCTCTGTTAAATTGCTGCACTAGTCCACACTTGACCGGTGGGGATCTCATTCTATTATGACTGTAACTGTTAGCTGCTCCTGGCATTCTCTAATCCTTGCTCTCCTCTCTGTCCCCCCCCCCACACATTCCCTGTGGTGTGGGGGGTTTGAGCTGTCAGGACCTGCTTGGTCGTCGGTCTGCCTACGCTGAACCAGGTCGTCACCCGGAATCCAGTCTCCATGACGGCCAACAGCGAGTTTCCCGGTCCCATCCAACGTCTATAAAGCCGAACAATGGATTTTGGTGTTTCAAAACCCATTGACACTGTATGACTATGTTTAGCTTGTGTTCTGCTCCTCTCTCTTACCAACCGTCTCTGGAGGAGGGGATCCCTCTCTGAATTGCTCCTCCCAAGGTTTCTTCCATTTTTTTCTCCCGGTGGGAGTTTTTCTGGGAGTTTTTCCTTGTCTTCCTTGAGGGTTTAGGTTGGTTGAGGGGCTTTGATTTGATTTGATTAGAGAGACAGCAATAGAGTGTGTGTGAGAGAGGGAGAGAGAGAGAGAGAGAGAGAGAGAGAGAGAGAGAGAGAGAGAGAGAGAGAGAGAGAGAGAGAGAGAGAGAGAGAGAGAGAGAGAGAGAGAGAGAGAGAGAGAGAGAGAGAGAGAGAGAGAGAGAGGAAGACAAAAAGAGAGAGAGGGAGAGAGAGAGAGAAAGAGGAAGAGAGATAAAGAATGAGAGATTGGGGAGAGAAAACTAGACAGTGAGAGAGATGGAGGGGAAACATAAAATAAGAGAGGGAGAGAGAGACAGAATGAAAGAGTGGGGAGAGAGAGAGACACAGAGAGAGAGAGGGCAGAGAGAGGGAGAGAGTGAGAGAAGGGGAGACACTCACAATAGAGAGATGAAAAGCGACAGCAAGCCAACTCTGCTCTGCTCCCCCAAACACATGACAACACGACCAGACACTTTCTCTTTCAGACAAAGATCAAATCCATGTTTCAGTGTGTGTGTGTGTGTGTTTGTGTGATTGTGTGTTTGTGCCTGGGTGAGTGTGTAAGAGGTCTTGTTTAACTACTCCACACGGATAAGGTAAGATAAATAAGCTTAGGAAAAATATGCCTTCTGGAGACATTTTCTTGTGCCATTTCAAGGGGGTTTAGGGGGTTTAGTTTTAGGGTTGGAATTACATGAACCGTTGGGGTTAGGATTAGGGGTTAGGATTAGGGGTTAGGATTAGGGGTTAGGATTAGGGGTTAGGATTAGGGGTTAGGATTCAGAGTTGGAATTCAGGATTAGGATTCAGGGTTAGGCTTAACAGGATTTAGAATGGAAGTGAACTGCAGGTCCTCACTAGAATAGTAAAACCAACAACCTGTGTGTGTGTGTGTGTGTGTGTGTGTGTGTGTGTGTGCTCAAGCCTGTGTGTACAGTACCAGTAAAACAAATGAATGGGAAAATGTGTCCAAACTTTTAACTGGTACTGTATGTGTTTGTGTGTGTGTTACCTGTCCAGCCAGGCCAGTAAACTCTTGGCGGCGGTGATGAGATCAACCACAGAAGTCAGGAGGTCGTTTGGAAGGCGACGAGAAGATCTGCTCTCTGATTGGCTGCTGCGCCGGCGGCCAGAGATGAAGTTCTGGAGGTTTTTTGCCGAGGCGCCGAGCTTGTGGGCCAGGGTCCTCACACTCTCCGTCTCCAGACCTGAGTTCTACACACACACACACATTTCGGTCATTATCATTCTGAATAAACATTGTTCTGTGTTTACAGAAACACTAGGATACACACACACACACAAACATTATTTTCGGATCGCATTTTCAAACTGGCTAGCAAGCACAGTCATGCAGGCTTAGCACTGAGGAGATCGACCGACTGAAGCATGCCTGTACAGCACACACAGACATACACACACAAACACACGCACCTACACGCACACACTCGCACATATACACATGTACAACCCCCCACCACCACCACACACGAGCACTCACATACAAGACACACATATGTACAGTACACAAACACAACACATATAAACACATACAGTACTGTCCTCCCCCCCCCCACACACACACAACTTCAGAGACAGAGACAGCCTCACCAGAGCAGGTGTGCCCCCCCCCCCTACTCACACACCCTCAGAGACAGAGACAGAGAGACAGAGACAAAGTCAGAGTCAGAGACAGAGACAGAGTCAGAGACAGAGACAGAGACAGAGACAGAGACAGAGACAGAGACAGAGACAGAGACAGAGACAGAGACAGAAACAGAGTCAGAGTCAGAGTCAGACACAGAGTCAGAGACAGAGACAGAGACAGCCTCACCAGAGCACAGAGCAGGTCCACAGCCTCCAGGATGAGTTCCTGGTGTCCGATGCGAGACACGCCCAGCTCCTCCAGCTCGGCGTGGCTGATCCTCAGCAGCCTCTCCCCACACACACCTCCATGCTCAAACACACCCACGTACTGCTGCAGGCAGTCATCCAGGCCTGACACACACACACACACACACACACAAGAACAAGAGTCAGTGTGATTCATACACAAACACACATTAACTGACGCACTGTACCCCCCCACATGTAAAGACACACACACACACACCGCAGGCTTGCACACACCCACAACCGCACACACATGCACGTCCACCCACACACCCGTAGCGTAGCCACTCATTTACATGTCCGGCCCCCTCAGATTTTGTGTTGCTTACCATAAAAATGAAGTAATTGTTCACTAGTTATTCTTGTGTCCCCCTTCATTTGAACATGGGACCCGTCCATAATACAATTCTGTCCATGCTACTGCCATATATGTTGTTGTTAACGTAATTGAACTTAGGTGTTACTGGGATGTTACTGGCATGTGGCTATTTTGCACTGTGGCTGGTAAATCCAGACCACTCCACGACCCTAACCACTGAAATACATTTAGAATCAGCAAAAGAACAGCTCTGATAGAGATGTTTCTGCAGGACCCAGGTAACCAGCTGCACTGAGAACAGCAGGAGTGAAGACCACAGGAGGTTCCGGCAACTGGCCAGGTAAGGCTGTAGAGTACTTTCATTTCTATTGTCAAACCTCAGCATTGTGTGCGTATGCCTGTGTGTGTGTGTGACTGCAAGCCTGTGTGTGTGTTGTGTGTGCGTGTGCGTAAGCCAGTTTGTGTGTGTGTGAGTGTGTGTGTGTCTGTGCGCAAGCCTGTGTGTGTATGCGTGTGTGTGCGCAAGCCTGTGTGTGTTGTGTGTGTGTGCGTGTGCGTAAGCCAGTCTGTGTGTGTGCTAAGCCAGTTTGTGTGTGTGTGTGTGTGTGTGTGTGTGTGCGCAAGCCTGTGTGTGTGTGTGTGGTTTTGCTGAGTTCATGGGAAGGGAGGAGCATGCGAGGACAGTTCTCCTCCAGTCTCAGCCCTGACCAGAGTCCTCCCAACTGTCATGCAGGGTTTGTAGCTACGTCAGTCTCCGGGTGCATGCTACAGCTTTGGAACACACACACACCCACTTTATGCAGTTCCATACTTAAAGCCTGTGTAGTATGATATCTTACTGCAGTCATAATGCAAAGAAATCACCAAGCAAAGCTCTGCTGAAGAGATTGTTTTGACTGCACTGCGGTGTGTAACTATTTTGGTCTTGCATCCTTAATATTCTGTAACCTCATAACAAACTAGGTTGTACACACAAGACCCCCCCCCACACACACACACACACACACACACACAGTCCTTTAGGGGAAAAGCATTGATTTCCCCAGCTTGCAGCTACAGCCCCGTAACACAGTCATCCATCATAACCACACTTCGGGGAAAACCTGGAGGAAGGAGGAGAGAGGGAGGAAAAGAGAGAGTGAGCACAGAAGAGGAGGAAGACTGAGGAGGAGAGTGGTCCCTACTGCAGCTGTGGAAATGCACACACACACACACACACATTTTGTCTGTCATCAACTGTATTGCATACGGAGAGCATTTCTCGGCTTGCCAACACCCCATACCCACCCTTCACACACCACCACATCCCCGCCGCCCACACAGCACCACCCCTTTTCCCAACCCCAATCCTCAGTTGACCCCTTCCCTCCCTCACACACACAGTGTTTGGAGGCGGAGCTACAATAGCCCCACAGCCTTCCAAACATCATTGGCTGATGAAAGCCGCACCCTCAACCGCTTTTCCCCTAAAACGCTCCCCCAGATCTCAACTTAGCAGTCCCAACCAGCCAATCAGAAAGAAAAGACCAGAGCCGTAAACACTCTTCCTCCAAAGAGATCCTTGCGGTTGGGAAAAGGGGGAGGGGCCTGAGGAGCTGACTAGGGAGGGGCCCTGGGAGTGACACCGATAGAAAAAACCTCGTCCCTATTTGATGAGTTCATAGCAGCCTGTTTTCCGAGTGAGTCGGTTGGAGCTGACAGGGCGACGCCCCTGATAATGACCTGCTAATTGCCGGTGATTGCCGGAGTCGAGCTATGTCAATAAGAGGCTGATTGTGGCACCAGGAGCTGGTCACAGGCTAAGTGTCACTACTGCTGGGACGCGACAGAGAGACGGAGGGGCAACAGGAGGAAGAACAGGGGAGCGATGGAGAGACGGACTTCACAGTTAATCTGCGTCGTTTATCACTGTCAGGGAGAGACTGGGACCTGCATACTGATCCGAAAGACACAAACACACGCTCCACCCAAACATTCCCCTCCAGCCTGAACTTCAGAACAGCAACTCCTCCGATATCCCCCGCATCGTATTATTATCTACTGTAAAGCAGACCATAACACTGAGGAGGTGTGTGTGAGAATACAGTATGGATGGGTCCGATTCTTGTGTGTGTGTGTGTGTGCGCGCGCGTGTCGTTGGTACAGTGCTAAGTGATTCATTGCTGACTCACACACTCAACTCCCACAGACACACTTTTCACAGCAGCAGGCAAGCCGCACACCCACACACACTCATGCACACACACGCACGCACGCACGCTCTGGTGCACAGACGCAAACACACACTGACAGGCATGAACGTACACACGCTCACGCACACACACACACACACAGACGTGTATAGACCTATAGAGTTGGCTGTATCCACCTGTCTAGTTTCACATTGAAGGAAGCACTAACAGTTAGGCTCAAACAAAGCAATAGATAAAATGAGTTGTCAGTGTTACTGGAAAGCACCTGTGCATCTAACTGCCTGTTTCTAACTGCCTGTTAGTTTGTCTGTCTGTCTGTCTGTCTGTCTGTCTGTCTGTCTATACCTGCCAGTCTGCCTGCCTGCCTGTCTTTCTGCTTGTGAGTTGGTACTGCTTACTGTGATTCAGCATCATACATAAATTGCATACATTCCATGCCCCCAAGATACTGTATAATGTTGTTTAACACAGCAATATAATTGGTTTTCTCCTCTCCTCCCATCTCCTCTCTTCTCCTCGCCACTCCTCCTCTCGCCTCCCCTCTCCTCTTCTCTCCCTTCCTTCTCCTTCCTCTTCGTTTCTCTCCTTTCCTCTCCTCCTGTCTTCACCATCTCATCCCTGGTCTCTTGTACATGGATGACATTGTTAGACCTCTGAACAGGATTATGCTCCTAGTGTTGCTGGTTAGAAGGCTCTATCTGTGAAGTGATTTAGATACAGTGTGCTATTAAGAGCTAACAGCTACCCCCATTGTTTCCCCTTATACAACGTTAATGCTAGTCTGTAGCTAAGCAAACAGACCAAGATCTTTGGCCCTGGCTTGCCCTGGCATTTGGCTGTTTGGTTTAACATACGGTACACACACACACACAGTCATGCCACACACACACAGACAAAGCTTCAGTGCAATATCATATTCCATACTGTCACCACAGACACACCCAGGAGACCGAGCATGGACTAAATACCACAAGAGTACATGCCACTTGTATGTGTGTGTGTGTGTACGTGTGTGTGCCTGCGGGTGTGTGTCTGCGGGTGTGTGTGTGTGCCGCTTATGTGTATGTGTGTGTGTGTGTGTGTGTGTCTATGTGGGCCTGGTTGGAGCCGTCTGTTCAGGGTAGTGGTGTGTGTGTGTCTGTCAGCTGTTCTGCACAGACGGTCTGAGATGAACAGCTCACCATACACCCGCACACTCCTGTGCCCGCACACACACACACACACAAACACACGCACACACACAAACACACGCAGAATGAATATTTACTGTGTTCAGGCACTACTAAGACATATCTGGAGAAGCAGTTTTAGCAATGTTTCTTTAGAAGATGACTATGATTTTCTCTGGTTCCTTTGTCTACTACAGGGACCACCTTCTCACGGTTGCTGGTTCGAATCCCCACCATCCATATTACACCCTCTCTCAGACCTTTTAGGATTATGACCCTGTGTGCCTAAATGTGGCAGTGTCCACTCTCTTTGCAGTTCACCCTTTTTGTGATGTCATCCGGTATGTTAGCTCCATTCGAGGTCCAGTGATCTTGATCAGCACTCACTAACACACTGACTCCTTGAAAGGCCTAGGGGTATAAACCTGCTATGAATATTAACTGACTTTACTCCTAATGATTTGAGGGGGCAGGGGGGGGGGGGGGGGGGGGGGCTGCGAGAGGGAAGTAGAGAGAGGCCGAGAGAAAAGAGAGTGCATTGCACTCTGGTTGAAGAGAGAGTTACTGTTGACAGCTGGAATCCTTCTCTCCTGTCATCCTCTCTGCACTGGGCTGTGGAAGGCTGTGTTACATTTCAATTGTATTAATTTGGCAGATGCTGAATGTGTTTGTTAGGGAGGTGAGGTCAAAGGTTGAAGTCTCAGTTATATCCATAAGAACAGGCCAGAAGCTGAACTGATTTCGGATCAATCATAGAATTCCAAAATGATCAATGTTGGTCGATTAAACATTGGAAACTTGCTCCCTCAAACAAACAAACAAACAAACAAACACACACAAACACAACAGCCACATGTAATGCATCAACAATCCTCCACATTATTGTAACATCCCTTTCAGCTGGAGCTTTAGGCCTGATGAAGCCGACAGAGACTACAACACAGCGCGCGTGCTCACACCTCCGCACGCGGTGAGTGTTTTCATCCCGCATAGTCTGTACAGGCGCTCTCTATCTCACTCACTCCGTCAATCTTTCTAACAGACACACGTAGGCTACACAATTCAAGTGTGCGTGGGTTTGAAAGTGTGAGTGTGTGTAAGTGTGTGTGTCGCACCTTTCATCCAGTCCACCACCTGGCTCGTGCTCCATTTGCTCACCGGCTCCATCACCAGCGCCATCGGGAAACTTCAGACACTCCGCCGCGGCCGTCGCCCAGTCCCTCTATCAGTCTCTCCAATGTGTCTTTCCCTCTTTCTGCGGGAGTTTGTCTCCCGTTAGTGCAGCGACGTCAAAGTGCACGGCATAGCGCGGGACAGCCCATCTGTGTGTGCACTGGCATCCGATACATTCCACAGCTCGAGCCTATATCTGACATGTGTCACCAGAATGAAACCCCTCGCGCTTTCTCATTCCCTCCCTCGCGCGCCTGCCGTCTGCTCCCGTGAGGAGCAGCTCCGTTACCGACTGTCTAGCAGAGAGATAACACACCGGGGATTGGACTCGACACTCAGCAGCATCGACACTGTCATCTCTCTCTCTCTCCCCCTCTCTCTCTCTACCTTTCTTGCAGCGGGAGGAGATATGATTAAATCGGGCACGCGCCCCGTGGGTGGCTGCGCGGCAGAGTATTTCCCACGCGAATAACATCCTCAGATATACGGAAAACCCGGTCCCTACAGACGTTTAATCGGGTCGTGTGTGTGTGCGTTGGTACGTTTGTGTGTGAATATGCTTCAACATCTTAAGTTAAGTTGCCTAACTACAAAATGTTGAAATTACATTTAAAAATATGACAGTTTACAACAGCCAGTGGCCAAGCTGCACTTATGACGAATTATTCAAATGCCCTCCTATAGAATGGGGGGGGACACATAAAAGTCTAGATCTGCATCATAACTTGATCTGTATGTACACAGAGTCAACCCTATGGTTCCAAAGCTGTCTGAAAAACAAATCAATATTTGGATCACTGCCCCTCACAAATGTCAAGGCAGCCGTCCTGCTCGCCCCTCGCCTGCCCCTCATCAACTGAGCAGAGGCCCCAGAGCCCAGGAGCCCCATGGCCCCAGAGCCCCATGGCCCCAGAGCCCCATGGCCCCAGAGCCCCAGAGCCCCAGAGCCCCATGGCCCCAGAGCCCCAGAGCCCCAGAGCCCCAGAGCCCCATGGCCCCAGAGCCCCAGAGCCCCATGGCCCCAGAGCCCCAGAGCCCCAGAGCCCCAGAGCCCCATGGCCCCAGAGCCCCAGAGCCCCAGAGCCCCATGGCCCCAGAGCCCCAGAGCCCCATGGCCCCAGAGCCCCAGAGCCCCAGAGCCCCAGAGCCCCAGAGCCCCAGAGCCCCGGGGCCGCGGTGAGGAGGTGGTGACTCACTGCCGCCACTTCTGCAACTCGAGATGATGCGGTGTGTTCATGAAACATCACTTGTAGGAGTAAGAACCTTGTGTGTGTCTGTGTGTATTTGCATTATAGAGACGGCACACAGATTCCGCACAACCATAAATACCCTCAAACCCATCTCACTGGCATCTCATAGGCCAGATGGCCTCTGGGTGGCAGTGCCACATGGTGCAGTGTACACTGGCACCATGAGTCACTATGAGTTTGTGTGTGTGTGTGTGTGTGTGTGTGTGTGTGTGTGTGTATGTGTGTGTGTTTAAGTGGGTTAAGAGGACAGTACTTCAGGCTCCTGGTGGGGTTTGTCAGAGCCCAACGCTGCCAGCTCTAAATCTCAGATTGAAATGCGTGCGCGCTCACGCACACACACATACACATGCACACACACTCACACACACACACGCACACATACACATGCACCCACACACACAGGGAGAGAGCGACTCTCTCTCTCTCTCAGATACACATTATCTCAAGCACACACAGGTGAAAATATGGAGTGATCCTATTTCCATTGTTCTTTATAGCTTTTTAAAATGTGTTCTACAGGACCGTCAGCCAACATAAAACATCTCTTGCATAACAGCAACATCTGCTGGTGGAAAATCTAAACTGTGGACTAAAGAGGAGAGGGCAGAAAGAGGTTTTTCCCACCAGTGAGCTTCCTTCATTTTATTAACTGTAAGACTACACTTCCTTTATTTACTCGGTGGTGACTCATTTTAAGAGGAACAATCTCATGTCAGTTCAACTAATAGTGAAATGAAACAAGACACATGTTATCAAAGGTGTAACTGTTGACCAAAAGTCTTTAGATTCCAGATACGTGCATGAATCAGTGTAATACTTGACCCGACTTTGCGAGACCTGACATACACGATAAACTCACCCACTGACTGTTCTGGTCTTCCTCGCGTCTTGTTTTCCTCCCTGTTCGTATGCATGCTGTTCGAGTCGACGTGGTCGCTCCAGACTGGAATCAGAAGCTGCACCAGGGTTGTCCGTGGACCTCTGTGGACTGTGAGTAGCCTGTGAGTAGCCTGTGTGTAGCCTGTGTGTAGCCTGTGTGTAGCCTGTGAGTAGCCTGTGAGTAGCCTGTGTGTAGCCTGTGTGTAGCCTGTGAGTAGCCTGTGTGTAGCCTGTGTGTAGCCTGTGTGTAGCCTGTGAGTAGCCTGTGTGTAGCCTGTGTGTAGCCTGTGTGTAGCCTGTGTTGACAGGCCTGTCTTCACTTCACATACTCCAAATACACATACTCCAAATGAACATAGCAGCATTGATGATAATATGTTCTTAACCAAAACGAAATATATGTGATGCATCAAAACTAAAGACTAGACTATTAGTCCAACACCGATTGTGATTCTCCTTTTAGAGTGAGTGTACCACAGAAAAAACTGTAAGACATAATATGTTCTAAGATATTATCTTTAGGATGATAAGCCAGTGGGTGATATAGCTAAACCTATACAAAAATAGATGTGCAAAGCCATGGCAACTCCATAGTTTAGGGCAGTGGTTCTCAAAGTGGGTTCCACAGAAAAATAATTAACCATAAATTATCAAATTGTAAAATTGTGCAGTATCATTAAAAAGTGAAAACATATATAATAATCTACAGATGGGGACCATTTGAACCAATAAAACAAGCATATTGTGTCCATTTAAGAGAACAAAGGGTATGGCTGTTACAATTATGGGGGGGGGGGGGTTCTTGGATGAAAAATGTTCTCCCCTCTAAGCGGTCCTTTGCCCCCAAAGTTTCAGAACTCCTGATTTAGGCTAGGTTGTTATCCAACACTCAAGTATGTTGCGATTAATGGCAATTTTGGAACCTAATTAACAATTGTTATAAAATGTTATAAATGTTATCTTATGGTTGGGACAGTGAGTATTGAGTAGGCTAATTGTTCCGTTTGATTACAGAATCATATCAAACATGTCAAACTAATGTCTGAACCATTTAAAATCATAACACCAATATGTTGTCTAATATTTTCTTTAATGTCCAGGAAAAACTATTTCCATCTTAAACGGGACATGATGAGGATTCAACGTATGCCTGAGACTAACCAACATTCCTGTGCTGGTGAAAAGAGACAATCCACAGATCCTGGTTTTGCTGAAACGAGAAGGGGAAGTGAGTTTACATTTGCTCTGAGTCAGATTCTTGTCATTTTGTGCTTGCTGGTGTGCTACGCAGGTCAATGTTCAGTTAGCTGCTACTCACTGAAGGGATGCCGAGTTGTTTTCCCCGAAAACGCCACAAATGACATGTCCGTGATTTGTGTCAAAGGAAACCTGTCAGTCGTGCCGAAGGATATTCCATCATTGGTGGTGTTTTTAGACATCAGTGGTAATAAAATGTCTCAAATTAAAAAAAATGATTTTTATAACACATCACTTCTTAGATCTTTAAACTTGAGAAAAAACCACATCTCCCATGTTGAGGATGGATCATTCGCAAATCTGCCGGTGCTAGATAATCTGAATATGGGCGGGAATCTTCTCACCAACCTTTCAAAACACATCTTCCAAGGTCTGAACAATAGTATGCTGTCTCTGAAACTCGACGGAAACTGGATCTCCTCCATCACAAATTCATCCTTTGAGTCATGCTCAAAGTTACAACAGTTGGATCTTAGCAACAATCGCTTGAATAAATTAGAGATTATTCGCCACATATTACAGCACACCCCAGGTCTGCATGTGTTGGACATTCACGATAACACATTTAAGTATTTTAATTCAACGGATATATCAAACAGGTCCTTGGCATTAAAGTCATTAGATATATCACAGAATCCATTTAAATCATTCAGGCTGACGTCAGACATTTTTCCTAAACTGACCACATTAAATCTATACATGTGTAGCCAGAAGGACATGATTTGGGATGTGCAGAACAAGTCTTTCCTACAAAATGTGTCCAAACTTGACCTAGGAGGTGGTCACATGTCTTTGGAAAGTATGCGTGCGGTTCTGCAGACCCTCAACTCGTCCCTGACAAATCTAACGCTAAATGACGTGGGAAAGGCCCTTAGTCCGCTCATTACCGTTGCCTGCCGGATCCCAACAGTGACCAGCCTCCTGGTGAGAAACAACCGCATCGCTACTGTCCCGGGAGATCTCCTCAAATCGTGCGGCAAATTGACTTCTTTGGATCTTAGCAAGAACAATATTTTTAACGTGTCTGGGTCCTCTTTCAAAGCTCTGCAGCAACTGGCTAGTCTAAAGATGAGTCAAAATAACCTTACCTCGGTTCCTACTGTCATTAGCAATCTGACCAAGCTGAAAACCCTGGATTTGAGTCACAACAACATCCGTCAGCTCGGGTGCTCGGATTTTGCTCATCTGACAAAACTCACTGTTCTCTTTCTTTTCTCGAATGTCATCTCTAAACTGGAGGCCTGTGTTTTTCAAGATTTGAACGCGTTGGAAATATTGATGCTTGGTAACAACCGAATTCACAGTCTGGGCAAAGTCTTCAAAAACTCCTTGCCAAATCTGAAATGTCTGGATTTGACCTCCAATAAACTCAAACACATCAAACACAACACCTTTAAAAATGTACATTTGCTCACCCATTTGAATCTCGGTATCAACCTGGTTAACATATTAGATTCTGGGGCCTTTGAGGGTCTGATCAACCTCAAAAAACTGACCCTGTCGCAAAATCTGATCGATTGTGGTAGACAGGGAATCAGACAAGAGGTCTTCAGCGGACTTAGTAATCTTATACATCTAAATATGTGTGACAATAAATGTCAGTATAAGACAGACGAACAGATTAAAGATCCGCCCTTTGCGAACCTGTCATCTCTTCAGACCCTCCTCATCTTTTCTCAACACCACAGGGAAAAGTCTCACCTACCGCCCAACTTCTTGGAAGGCTTGACAAACCTATCCGTTCTCAAAGCCAGAAATATTCGCATAACGTCCCTGAAACCAGAGACCTTTAATCACACACCTCAATTAAAGTATCTAGAAATCAACGCCAACAACCTGGTCAATCTTGATCCAGAACTGTTTCACCCGATCCCAAATCTGGAACAGCTCTTCGTGAGCACAACCGAACTTCAGTCGTTAGATTTCCTCATACACGCCAACCTGTCCCAGCTTCGATTCCTGCAGGCCCGGCAAAACGCCTTCTCCATCATCAACGAGACCGTCCTCAAATCTCTACCGGCGTTGACCTACCTCGACTTGCAACGCAACGACTTCACGTGCGACTGCACCAACGCTTGGCTTCTGGACTTCATCGAGAACAGCGCTCAGACCCAGGTCCTGCAAGGACACAGCTACACCTGCATCTTCCCGGCAGACCTCAAGGGCTCCAAGCTGCTCGATCTGGACACACGCTCCTGTCTGGATAGCATCGGCTTCTCCTTCTACATCTCCACCACCTGCGCTGTCCTCGCTCTCCTCGCCGGCGCCCTCTCCCACCACCACCTGCGACGGCAGGTGGTCTACGCCTACTACCTCTGCAGGGCGTTCCTCTTTGACGCCAAGCGGAAGAATGGGCGCGGAGCGTGCCAGTACGACGCCTTTGTGTCCTACAACGTCCACGATGAAGCCTGGGTGCTGAGGGAGATGCTGCCTGTGTTGGAGGGCGAGCAGGGATGGAAACTGTGTCTGCACCATCGAGACTTCCAGCCTGGTAGGTGGGAGGAGGGAGGGAGGGAGGGAGGGAGGGAGGGAGGGAGGGAGGGAGGGAGGGAGGGAGGGAGGGAGGGAGGGAGGGAGGGAGGGAGGATGAGGGAAGAACAGATGGAGGGATTAGGAAAGGAGGGATGGAGGGACTAGGGAAGGAGGGATGGGCGAGTGTCATGGCCACAGCCGTGCCCCCCTTGTTTTGTTTTGCCCTGCCCTCGTGTTTCCCTGTCTGTCATTGTCTTCACCTGTGTCTCTTTGAGTGGTTTCAGTTCTCATGAGTCTTATCGTGTCCACCTGTGTCTTGGTGGTTAGTGTGTAATTAGGTTCCTGTTTTGTGTCCAGTCTTAGTCTTGTCCTTACCTTTGTTCCTGTAAGTACCCTGTATGTTTCCCTATTCCAGAATAATCCCCTTGTGTACCGCTCAGTCTGGCTACCTCTCCTGCGTTTGGGTCCTACCCCACCACTCACCGTGACAGGGAGGGCATCTGTTGACATTTTTTCCTTTTAATCCTAAACTTTGCATGAGAAGGGATATGAACCTGTTGTCTCTTGATCTGCAGTCAGGTGCTCTGCCACTTAGCTCCACCTAGTTTTCATACAGCGTGTTGGATGTCAACAAATGGACACACATGGAGATGGATGGAGTCGACGCAGTAGCGACAGTTCACCAGCAGGTGTCAGCCTTGTGTGTGACTTGTGTTGCGAGGACAGTGTGTTTCAGCATGGGATGTGCTCTGCAGGTAAAGCCATCATAGACAACATTACAGACGCCATTTACGGCAGCAGAAAGACCATCTGTGTGATTAGCCGCCGCTACCTGGAGAGTGAGTGGTGCTCCAGAGAGATCCAGGTCGCCAGGTGAGTCTCTGTCTTATATACACACACGGACACAAGCACAACCACATAAAGACCGACACACGTAGACACACACAAAGAAAAAGACAGATATAAAGCAGGGGTTCTCAAACCTTTTGGGGCCAGGGACCCCTTACAGGGCTAAACATTTTCCAAGGACCCCCATAAACACCCATTAAGCCATACCCTTTAAATGGACACAATATGCTTGTTTTATTGGTGCAAATGGTCCCCATCTTTAGATTATTATATTTGTTTTCACTTTTTAATGATGCACATTAATTTTACAATTAATTTGACTATGTTATAATTTATGGCAAATTATTTCGCGGACCCCCTGGCTATGGTTCGCGGACCCCACTGGTACCACTGATATAAAGTACACACAAAGACACACGTAAAAGACACACACACACACACACACACTGACCCGACCGGCCGTACCCCCTCCGTTTTCCCTAGCTTCCGCCTGTTTGACGAGCGCAAGGACGTGTTGATCCTGGTGTTCCTGGAGGAGATCCCAGCCCAGCAGCTGTCTCCCTACCACCGCATGAGGAGGCTGCTGAAGAGGCAGACCTACCTGAGCTGGCCCCGAGCTGCTCAGCACACCCAGCTCTTCTGGCACAAGCTCCACCTGGCTCTGGAGACCAGCGAGGCCTCTGGAGAGGAGAACTCCCTCATCACTGGGCTGGAGGGACCCTGACACACGCGTGCACACACATACTCCTACATACACACACAGACATACACACACACACACACACAGGCTACTCATACACTCACACACACATAGGCCACTCACACACACATACTCATACACATGTGCCAACAAGTAGACAGACACACATACATGCACACACATTTACAGGCAATCAACATCAAGCAGGAAATGCAAGAGAATTTTAAATACCTCACATAGTTTTACTCCTACTCGAACTGAAACCTTTGCCCAACTTTCAAGTCGATGTGTCTTCACTTAACGTGTCTTGTCAACCTTGTTATTGTAGACTTGAAGCAATTACAGTACTATACTTTTCACGCTGTTGATAATTGTTTATTTTTTACGTTCAGGATGACAGAAATCAAGGAATGATCATGGATTGCGAAAGAGTGCAAACAAACTTTAGATTGTTGTTGTACTGAAACTGTTTATGAAAATAGAAAGTATGCTTTGCTGTTTTAGTAGAACAAAAAATTGATTGTGATTTTACAGAAAGATGATTACATTTAAATGTTATGTAATATATACAGACATAAAACATGAATACGAGACAACATATTTCTTTAAATCCAAGTGTTCCATATTCCTCTGACTCCATACTAACTCAACTTGTGGTATACAGCAAACGCAAAAGTCTTCATGTTTCCAACAGTCATATCTTTCATGTTTACTATTCATATTATGAATACAGTATTCTGTTTATGAAACAGATCTATTAATTACACGGATCAATACATACAAAGAACAACTGCACATAAAGTAATGACCAACAGAAGTCCCATTGAACATCAAGTTTCAAACCAAATGAAAACACTATACTCTTTCTCAGCATGGTAAATTCATATGGATTGTAAGGTGCAATGTATAATGCAATGTATTCAAATCAAATCAACATTTATTTGGATAGCCCTTTTTGCAAGCAATGTCACAGCATATGCCAGCAGAACTGCCCCTCGAAAACAAGGAAAAACTCCCATGAAGAAATTGAAGAAACCTTGGGGGGAGCAATTAGTTGAGGGACCCCCTGCTCCAGAGACTGTGTGAATTGTAGTTCCATACCAGGAACATTTCAGTCAGTCTTCCTACTCCTATATAAAAAACAGATTGTATTTCAACTAATGTAAACTCTTTCCACCCCCACTCTCTCTCCAACAAACACACACACTAAAGACCCAGGTGGAACCAGAAAGCAAATATAGAGTTGTACTCACAGCAAGCACTTTAACACCCTCATAGTCCACTTCTTGGCAGGGTCGGCACACATAAACCTTCCGTCTTTGGTGTGGAAGCTACAATGACACAGAGATGGGACAGAGTGAGTCTGTTAGTCTCTCACACATGATCTGTTCCCAACACAGGAGAATCCATCACACACACGGCTACCACTTTCATTACCTTTCCCTCTGTCTCTCTCTTTCCCTCTCTCGTTCTCTCCCTCTTGCCCTCTCTATCTCCCTCTCCCTGTGTCCATCTCTCTCTCTCCCTCTCTCCGTCCACTGGATTGTGTAATGCTGGGTACACACTAAAAAAATCTTTTGGATCTTATAAAATAATCTGTTGAACTATCAAGGTAATCATCTGGACATTACCAAGGATTGTCAGAAGGGGGGAAATCGGCCTGAATGTCCTGTGTTGTGTACCCAGCATAACTGTGTTTCTCAAATCATCACATAAATGCAAGGCCGTAATCATAATACATATTGGGGGGGACACATCCCCCCCAATATTCAAATCTGGTCTAAACGTCCCCCCCAATATATTGATATAAAAATATAAATGTGCTACGCTACAACAGGCAGCCACGCACGCTGTCCGAAATGATCATTAAAAAAAATAATTCGCCCCCCCCAATGTTGACTCCATGGCTACGGCCTTGCATAAATGTCACACAGGGCGCACACGTGGCACACATCTAATTGAAAGAAACGGCTCGTTATCTAGCTCTGTAGAAGCCTGGTAACGAACATGCATTTGAATCAGGTGTGTTGGAGCAGCGAAACATCTCACACATGCAGGACAGGGGTTCCCTGAGGACAGGGTTGAGAACACCTGCTCTAAACACACTCGAGTCTAGGCTGTGTAATAGTTTGTGGCGGAGCTGTGGCGTCCCACTCACATGACGGCTTGGAGGTCACAGCTGGAGCTGATGGTCTGAATGGTAAACCCAGTCATTCGGTGGCAGGGTACAGGTCGCTGGTAGTACCTCAGACAGCAGCTTGCTGTACACATCACACACCACACACACACACACACACAGAGACACACACATTTAAACACAGGCAAACAGACACACACAGAGAAACGATTAGTAAAAGGTGTGACCTTCAATAGCAGCGAGCAGCAATCCATTTGAACCCTTATCAGTAAACCGTAAACTCGCTCTGGATAAGAGCGTCTGCCAAATGACGAAATACAAAATGACTAACTGGAAAGAGCGGCAGGTCAGTCTCACCTGATTCTGAGGGGGTGAAGAGCACACAGCTGAGGACGACTATCAACAGCAGCCTGGTACACGCCATGGTTGAGCGAGGAGTGTGCGTGCGTGTGCAGCCGAGAGCAGCGTCTAGTGATACTGAGTGTGGAAGAGCCGGAGCCGGTTGATCTGCTTGTCTCTCTCTGTGTGGTGTGGCGACAGCAGGAAGAGAAGGCTGCTTGGATGGTAAGGGAGGGAGGGAGCAACTGCAGCCTTAAGTAGGCTAGCAGCAGGGTTTTCCCCTGAATGTCGCCCCCCCCCCACCCCCCTGCCCACCCTGAACCCACCCCCTAACACCACAGCTACGCCTACCACACACCTGTTTGCATGAGCTGGGACTGACGGGGAGAGTTATGTAGTAAGGATTAGGACGTGTGTGGAAAGGAAGGGTGTTCAAAGTACGTCATTCTCTGTCTCAAGCCTTTTTCTTATTGAGAGATGACGAGACAGAGAGAAAGAGAGGGGGGGCATGGTGGAGCGATCACTGTCAGTGTCGAATCTCTCGTTCATTAGAATCCCATATCCGTCAGTGAATATGGAAAAAGTTTTTACATTTGCAGAAGTGGAATGCTATGCTTTTTGAGATTAATGATCTACGTCCAAGTTCTAGGGAACAAACAAAAAAAACTGGACTTTCCACATTGTATTGCTCAATGTGCCGGGTTCAAACTTGACTGCAAAAAAGTATCCCTGTGTAGCCTTTCCATATCCGTCTCCTCAGACATGGGCCCATGGGCTTGAAGTTCCACAGGTGTAGTCGAGGATGCAAGATGACTCGCGCTGCCCGAGTGCCATGCCTGAACTAGGCTTTCAACACAAAACATGAAAGCAGATGTGCGATAGGACGAGGTGAGCTCTGACAAGCACAGTGCAGATGTGCGATAGGACGAGGTGAGCTCTGACAAGCACAGTGCAGATGTGTGATAGGACGAGGTGAGCTCTGACAAGCACAGTGCAGATGTGTGATAGGACGAGGTGAGCCCTGACAAGCACAGTGCAGATGTGTGATAGGACGAGGTGAGCTCTGACAAGCACAGTGCAGATGTGTGATAGGACGAGGTGAGCTCTGACAAGCACCGTGCAGATGTGTGATAGGACGAGGTGAGCTCTGACAAGCACAGTGCAGATGTGTGATAGGACGAGGTGAGCTCTGACAAGCACAGTGCAGATGTGTGATAGGACGAGGTGAGCTCTGACAAGCACAGTGCAGATGTGTGATAGGACGAGGTGAGCCCTGACAAGCACAGTGCAGATGTGTGATAGGACGAGGTGAGCTCTGACAAGCACAGTGCAGATGTGTGATAGGACGAGGTGAGCTCTGACAAGCACCGTGCAGATGTGTGATAGGACGAGGTGAGCTCTGACAAGCACAGTGCGCTGCGTCCTTGAACGTGGTGGACATCTGCCTTTGACAAAGGCAGACCATAAACATCTCCAAACTCCTCATCTCTGTCGTCAATGAACAGTAACACCCCCGGTAGGTACATTCCAGAGATTACACATTACATGTAGTCATGACGGTCTTATCCAGAGACACTTATAGTAAGTACAGGGACAAGGGCACAGAGGGGGAAGTGCCATGCCCCAGAACACAACGTCAATTGAACCGGAAACGTTCTGATTAACAACCCAATTACCTAACCGCTCAGCCATCTGACCGTTAGGACCGTGTCCTTGATAGATAGGACCATGTCCATGATAGCTCATCACACCTGAACAATGGAGCACACATTGGGTTTTCTCCCAATGCACTGAGCTCCCAGGTATAGACCCAGCCGGCTCAGTGCCAGGACGCAGAGGCTGGGAGACGCTCAGATGCCCAATCCCAGGACTGACAAGATGCCTGTTCTGCATAGGGGCTCTAGCTGGAGCTGAGCAGGTCATCGTGAATTCAGGATCAAACACACACACACTTCTGCACACACACACACACATTTTCACGTACACTCACACACACACACACACACACACACAGATCAGACCTCCATCCACCCCCAGTTATCTGTAACGGCAAATGATCCATGTCAAGCTCCCACTTAGGACCTTCTGATGTCACACTGGTCTATAAAAAGAACACGACAACTATAAATAGCCAGTGTTTAGAGATCTAAAAATAGGCACAGATCAGAGTGAGGGCAGGGCTTTGTGTGATTGTTTGACCAGGTGTGTGGGATTGCATGTGGAGACAAAAGATTGACGTCATTGCTGTGTAACACGCAACACCCAGAAAGCTCTAGTGAAAGTGACATGAACCCTCATTATGTTGTAAGGAGGAAATGGGAACTTATATAATTGTTTATCAAACCTTCAAAGGGCCAAACATTAGAACAATATCTGTATAAAGTCAGAGGCAGGCTTGGTCATAAATGTAATGTGAAGAATGTGTGTGTGTGCAATATAGCGTGAATGATTCATTGATGATCCTAGTAACCTGTTGGACTGCGTCACAGGGAAATGCTACAAAGATGTTTGACGCTTTTCTTAGAGTGTGGTGGAACAAGCACGGTAGCATGACATCTTATTTTCTAGGGCCTGAACACAACATAACCGGTCTGAGAGGATTGCAGAACTGATCCTGCAGAGGTGAACCCTCCATATCCTGCAGAGGTAAACCCTCCATATTGTACTTGCATTCTGTTAGAAAAGGGTTCTGTCCAAGATCAAGTTCTGTCTGGAATGATCATGTAGATCCTATACAGAAATATCAATTATTTATAGAAATAGAAGATCCAGAGACAGACTCCTCTGCATGGCATGGCATTGTGTCACATTGTTGTCTTTGAGAACGAAGGTGCGTTGAAAGTGCTGACACCTTGTCTTTGAAAGTGTCGTCACACGGTCTGATGAAAGCCCAGCAGCGCAGCTTTGACCTGTGATGACATCATGCGACGGCTCCTGAGTGTGTCTCTGTTACTAACCATGTACTGTTTCATGTCAAAAACACTTTTTGCGTTCCTTGATGTGGTTTTGGTGGCTTAGCACATAATAACTAACCTGGATAATTTTTAATTGTGTGTAAATGTGAGTGTCTATTGTTTTTGTTCCCAGGAGAGGTCAACGTCAAAGAGCATGCACACAAACAGGACCCTGGGAAGCCCCTAACTCCCCCTGGGCTGGTTTCGAGGGCAGTGAGATCAGGTGTGGTCTCCTGGTATCATTCTCCTGTTACTCCTCACTCTGGTTCTTCCATTCCTGCTCTCCGTCTCCTGCAGAGCTCTCTTCTCCTGCCTCCTCTCCTCTTCTCAAACCTGCCCGGCGATATGAGGATTTCTGCCATCCTATTGGCTCTCTTGGGGGTGGCCGTCATGGAGACCACCACTCACAATTCTGTCCAGGCAGCAGGTAAGTCTCTGGGAAAACTGCACGTACTTTTCGAAACATAGGGACTCTGTTGCAGCTGTCAGGTGCGTGATTTTTTGTCTGAGTGTGTACGTGTTTGAGTCTGTTCATATCATGTTTCGTTTGTGTGCGTGTGCCTGTTCCTGTTTTATGTGTGTGTACCGGTGTGCGTGTATGTGTGTGTGAACATGTGTGTGTGTGTTCCAGTTCCACATAGCTGCTGCACCAGCTACTCCAGGGCGTCTGCAGTAAAGACTCTGGTGGAGAGGAAGACTGTGTTGAGATGTGTACTGCAGGACATCACAGGACCGTGTAACACCAATGCTCTAATGTACGGCACCCCCCACTCACTCCTGTCTGTCTGTCTGTCTGTGTGTGTGTGTCTTTATTTCATTCCTTCTCCTTCTGTCCCTCCACCTTTCATTGTTTGCGATGTTCCCAGGAAACATTAGAAGATCCCAACAGCCTTAAAACATGCCTGCAATTCTACTTGACTCTCACTCAACTCCAATCGACTCAATTGGATTCTATTCTTTTCAGTTCTACTCGTCTTAACTCGACTCAGCTTGGGCCGACTCTATTCAATTCTGCTCTAGTCCACTGCTTAGCTGCGTCTTGTGGGACGGGGCTTCTAATTGGCTGTGGTGGCGTGACTGTGTGATCATGGTGTGTTTCAGCCTGGTGACCCAGAAGGGAGGCAGAGTGTGTGTCAACCCCAGGGCTAGGAAAATACACCCACTGCTCCAAAAGAGATGGTAGAAGACACACACACACACACACATACTGTACATGTGTTGATGCAGACACACATATTCTGATGCACAAATCGTATCATTTTTATGTCTCCCTCCTCAACAGCACAGGTCTTAAATTCCGGAGGAACGGAAAACGACCCAAACAGAGAAAACACTGAGTCTGAGAACTCAGCACCAACACACCCACAAACAAATCTTTTTTTTTTTTCTTTGGCAAACGGTTGCAGGTGGTGACATGTGTACAACAAACCTTTTGAGTGTTTAAAACACATGTTGATTATAGATAACTTCTTCAACACTTTCGCTGTGACACTTTAGAACTCACAGCGAAAACAAATATAAACCTGTTTGAGCAATCAAAAAGTAACATTAGCGGATGAACTTGAATGTTACTAGAATGTGGATGGAATGGGTATGGAATTTGAGGATGTCTGGATGTTCTTGTCCAAACTGGATCTGACTTCAGAGAGATACATTCAATCTTGGGGAAGCAGGAGGGTGTGCTCACGTGCATGTTTGTCCATGCGTGTGTGTGTGTGTGTGATGCGTGGAAAGGTTTGTGTGGAGTGTGAAGAACTGGAGACCTAATCAAACAGATCACCAGATGGAGACAGGGACCAACTGGTAGAACTGGGTTGACAAGTTTAATGACAGAATGGCAGAACAGCAGAAAACAAAAGACTTGATAGATTGACAAAATAGGTTCAAGAGTCAATCAAAAGGCACTTGGAAGAAGAATTAAGAGACCATTACACAATACAGGCAGAACAGTTTGGGTGTATATCTGTACTGATGTATTAAATATATGAAATAAGCAGTGTTCTCTTCCTCTGGTTGTTTCTCCTGGATGTTACTGACCATAAAGCTCGACAGCAGAGTGTGGGTTGAAGGAAAGCCTCAGAGATAGACAGTGTCGATTCAGTGTTGGAACAGGAGGACAGGATAACAAGGGATGGACATTTAAGGCATGCATGGTGTCCAGAGCACACACACACTCACTTTGACATACACTCAATATAGACACACACTCACACACTCACTCATTCACTTACACAAACCCAGGTACACATACACATCCTGTATGTTCAACACAGACACACATACACACACACATTCACTCATCCACATACACGCAGACACTCAACACAGACACACATTCACCCTCAGACAGACATACACACAATACTCACAATAAAACATCTCCACATACAAAGTGCCTGCAGTAAAGCGTTTTGGTCTGGTCAACAATGATAGTGACCCTGTGTACAGTTACACACATAACAGCTCATGTTCCTGCCGCATGCTTCAACACAGTAAAGGTTTGCACACTTGTCTATTATTTGAGTGAGCGTGGCAGTAAGAGAGAGAGAGAGAGATAGACAGAGAGAGGGAGAGGGAGAGAGACAGAGACAGAAAGAGAGAGACAAAGAAAATAAGAAGAAGCAGTATGAATGAATGAATGAACTAAATGCAGGGAGGAGTGTGTGTATGTGCAAGACAGTCCACCAGAGAAGGAGTTCAGCTATCCCATCATTCCCTGTCATATGGCTCATCCTCTGTCAGCCTCTCCCTCTCTCTGTGCCTCTGGATCCCCCGCCAGATACGACAGAGCACCCCTCCGCTGCACACACACACACACACACACACAATAACGTAGGATTAAGTTTCAAGTTACCCAACACCCACAAAAATACACACATTCACAAAAACACGCACACACACACCAGAAACACACACACATACACACACGCACACACAAGCACACACACGCACACACACGTACACACACACACACACAATAATGTAGGATTAAGTTTCAAGTTACCCAACACCCACAGAGACACACACACTCACAAAAACGCGCACACAATGAAACGCAAAACACACACACACACCAGAAACACACACACATACACAGGACTCACCGTAGTCGCAGGTAGCGGAGGTCTTCCTTAGTGATGTCGTTGAGGACATCACTCAGCGTGTACTCCTCCATCACAAACTGAGACGGAACACAACCATGTTTAACCAGACCACAACCGTGATACAGCCATACCTAATCTTACCTAACCTCACCACAACCACACAGTCACACTTCTACGTGTTACAAATGGCATAAAACTCTAACCATACACAACCGCACAGTCACAGCAAAACCATTTACATATAACTATACCACAACCACACATGTACCAAAACATGATAGAACCCATGGGAATCCCTGATAGGAAAGCATGTCGAACCCTCTCTACTGTGTCAGGGTCCGCCCCCTGGTCTTTCAGCCAATCAGTGAGCTGCTTGTCGGGCTCATGGTCAGCTGCTACATGGGAGATGGAGGGCAGAGGGAGGTCTAGAAGAGAGAGAGGAGAGAGAGTGGAGAAAGAGACAGGAGAGAGAGGAGAGTCATCCAGTGACTGGATCAGTTGGGGCTCGTTTCTAAACTACAAAAATGGGAGAGGTCAAGTGAGGTCAGGTGAGGTCAGGTGAGGTCAGGTGAGGTCAGGTGAGGTCAGGTGAGGTCAGGAGGTCTACCTGGAGGCCTGTGTCTGCCCCTGGCCAGCTCCAGGTCATTTGTTCTCTGCTGCAGGGTGGTCTTTAGAACCTGCTGGAACTCCTTCTCCCTCTGGAGCAACTCCTCTAGGAGCCTGGGGGCAGACGGAAGGTGTATGTAGTGAGTGGGTGGGTGGGTGGGTGAGTGAATGAGTATTGTGTCTCTGTGTGTGTGTGCGCGTATCTGTGTGTGCTAGTGTGTGTGGATGCCAGTGCATGTGTGTACTTGTGTGTGCTAGGGTATGTGTGTGTCCATGTGAGTAGATGCTACTCTGTGTGTGTGTGTGTGTGTGTACCTGTTGGTTTCCTGTTTGAGTCGTCCCAGCTGTGCGCCCAGCAGATGATGCGAGCGCTGGGCGTCGTGGGAGGGGGTGGAGTTCAGCGTGCTCACCCCCGAGGTCACAGGTTCAGAGGTCACGCTGGGGTCGTCGGCGGGGGGGGGCGCCCACGGGCCCAAACTCCACCTCTTCCTCGTCCACCTCGTCCTCCTTGTCCGCTCCCTCGCTCTCTGACGCCGGCCCAAAGTGGGTCTGGAGCTCTGGGGGAGGAGCCAGACGCCAAGAGGAGAGGAGAAGAGAAGAGAAGAGAAGAGGAAAGGAGGGAAGGGAAGGGAAGGGGAGAGGATAAGAGGGGAGAGGAGGAGAGGAGGGAAGAGGAGAGGAAAGGAGAAGAGGAAATGAGGGAAGGGAAGGGGAGAGTAGAAGAGAAGACAAGACAAGACAAGAGAAGAGGAAATGAGGTGAGAGGAGAGGAAACACAAACACTCAGGAAGTGTGTCGGTGTGATTCCCACACAGATAAGGGACAAGCTGGCAGACATACAGGACTCTAGTACGGGAAACACACGTGCACGTGCAAGCGCACCTACGCACCTACACACTTCCATTCACAAAGACAAACCGGCAGGACACACACACACACCGGGTATGAGGATGGTCACCGCAGCCTGGACAGCTCTCCTGATGATGTTGTCCATCGCAAACATCCAGTGAGGCTTGATGTGATGGTTCCTCAGGACCTTGTTTACCTGGACACACACACACAGACACACGCACAAGCACACGCACACAGACACACACACAGACACACACAGACACACACACACGCACATACACCCACACACATGATCTGTTATCTGGTGAATGTGTGTGCTTGCAATTTCCCTTTTGGTGTGTATTTGTGTGCATGTGTGTGTGTGTCTGCGTGTGTGTGTGTGTGTGCTCACAGAGTCCTGGAACCCAAACAGCACCAGCTGTATCTGGTTGATGGAGGTGGAGTCAAAGTCCAGGTCCAGTTTGAGTTTGGAGATGGTGGTTGCCATGACGCGTCGCTCGGGGGAATGGATGAAGTCTCTCAGGATACAGATGATCTGTTTGATGTGGTCTACGGATAGCTGGAGCTCCTCGCTGCCCTGCACACACACACAAACAATTAAACCCACAAACACACATTCCTGCCTTATCCTACTTGGCTAAACAGCTCTTCGGTATTCAAAATAGAAGCAGCCCCAGCACACACACACACGCACACACACACACGCACACACACATTACCACCATAAAACAAGTCCAACAGTCGGATACAGCGGCACAGAAGCGGCACAGGGAGGCAGACAGCTCGGAGGGAGCGGCACCTGGATGTGGTTCTCCATCAGGTTGGAGATGACCTTGTCCTGGTCCTCGTTGAGGACCTTGTAGAGGATGGCTCTGCGCTCGCTGTCCTTCTTCAGCAGGAACAGACCCCCGTCCCTGTCCTCGGGGGAGAGGGGCGTGCTGCGGTCCTCCGACACCGAGCCCTCGTCAGGTACGCTGACACACACACACACACACACGTTTGAATGCACACACACGTTCGAATGCATGAACACACAAACAAGGTTCAAATGCACACACACACGTTTACACGCATGCCCACACAGGTGAGTCCCAACAGGCACACAGACAGACAAACACACATACACACATACACACATACACACATACACACATACACACATACACACATACACACATACACACATACACACATATACACATATACACATATACACAGAATCAATTAGGTTGTGATTTAGAACTGAAAGTTGGGGGTTTACCAACTGAGAGATCATCTGGTTGTTAGGGATACTAAGAATGCGTGTGTGTGTGTGTGTGTGTGTGTGCCAGCGGTAGCCCCTGCATGTGTGCGTGTGGGAACGATGAGTAGGGGCGTGAGAGCGAGATGTAAGGGGAGAACAGCACAGGGTTGACATGGTGAGTGTGTGAGAGTGTGTGTGTGAGAGTGTGTGTGTGTGTGTGTGAGAGTGTGTGTGTGAGTGTGTGTGTGAGTGTGTGTGTGAGAGTGTGTGTGGGAGAGTGTGTGTGAGAGTGTGTGTGAGAGTGTGTGTGGGATCTGCAGCTTGTAAACTCATCAGGGCTCATTGGAAGGACACTGTAAAAGGAAGTAGAGCAGAACAAGGGTTCTGGAGGTCCACCTGTCCCCCCCCCCCACCCCGTCCACCCCGTCCCCCCCACACACACACAGCCTCAACAGCACACACACACACATACACACTCAAACACCTACAAGAGCACACACACACCCACCTGAGGTAGTTGGCGTTGGGGGGTTTGAGCAGGTTCTCTGATCCCGAGCGCTTCTTTTTCTGGAAGAACACGTCGTGTTTGGAGTCACAGTCTGGACTCACCGAGCCGTGCTCACTGCTGCTGCTCCCAGTGGCCTCACCCTGCAACTGCACCGGCAACGACACGCTGCGGATGTAGTCTGAACCCCCCCCCCCACACACACACACACACACACAGAGACACACACATATGCACACATACACACACACATACATACATAGACATCATTGGTTAACATACATTGACGGTCATAGTACCGACCAGGGTGACCCAAACACACCACGAGAGAGAGAGAATGAAAGAGAACGAGACAGATAAAGAGAGAGAGCAGGTAGAAACCAGGAACAATCCTGAAATCATTTCGATTATTATTCCTTTGCGTCAACTCAGATTGGCTGGCATTGCAACATAGACCCACCAAATAGACACTCAGAGCAAGAAGTTGATAAATAATTAAATAAGACCACGCCCGAAAAGAAGTTGAAATATAAAGATAAAATAAAACAAACACGCAACTGACAAATACCCATGAAGGGAGACAAATATGTTTGTTGGGTACAAACCTTGCCAGACTGGTTCAGCAAATCCAGAGAGCAGGGAAAATAGGGCAGAGTGCAATAGTTTATTCAAACAGTTCCAAAGCCCTGGGCTGTATTGTCCTAATTTATGGAAACATCACCCTACACCGAAATGCCAGACATACTGTACCTAGACACATACACACCCCAGACATGCGCACACACATCAGCGACACACCCACACACAAGACTGACACCCACACACAACCACACACACCCTCCCGGCAGTATACCTGAGGGTTTGAAGGCAATCTTGCTCTTCTTGCCCTTGTGGCGTACGAAGGTGTCCTTCAGCAGGTCGGAGCCGGTGGCCCTCTTGTTGGGGTCTGGCTCGAAGCAGCGCAGGATGAAGGACTT
>NC_061067.1:2393130-2413130 GCF_021917145.1 Hypomesus transpacificus
ATCGCTCGTCAAAACTTCGAGATGCTGAACCCAAAAAGACTGTTATTCCCCTAAACATCACACACACACACATCCTGTGCTCAAACACCTCACAAAACCTTTTTATCCTGTATAAGAATAAGAAGGATGCCAACCCCCAAATGTGAACTCTGGGGTAACACTAGGGCTTACGTAAACAAGGTGACCTGGACAGCCTAATATCTTACTGGAGAGACCATAAAATAGTTAATCATATGGTCAAGCTTAGAGGGGTCAGAGAGCGCACACACGCACTCACACACTCAAACACGCACGCACACATGCGCGCAAGGTCTATGCAAGGGAGCCTATGCCTGTTTTTTAGCCAATGACTGTGGAAAGCGGTTTTGTTTAAAAAGGTAGCTAGCATAACATGCTAGCTGACAAACTTTCAAGCACAATGGCGTGTGATGTTTTGTCTCCTTGTGGGGCCGGCCGCAAGCAGACAGCTTTCCTAACTTCTTCAACAACTGATTGATACTGACTTGATAGATTAAGATTTCTGACACACACACAGACGTGCTGTACACACACACACCACAAACACACACACACACAAAGACATGTACTGTACACACACACCTGATTCCTTTAATGGAGGTTGCAGTGAAGTTCCACTCATGAATCCCCTTCTAGAATGGAGCAGAGTGTTTGAAAGACTGAAATGTTGAAAAACAGAATAATGAGAGAGGAGGAGGAGGGGAGGATGATGATGGGAGGAGAGGAGGAGTGGAGGAGGAGGGGATGAGGAGGAGAGGAGGAGGCAGAGGAAAGGAGGAGGAGATGAGATGAGGAGAGGATGAGAAGAGGATGAGGAGAGGAAGAGGGGGGAAGAGGAGGAGAGGAAGGAGGAGGGGAGTAGGAGGAGAGGAAATGTGGAGGAGAAGAGGAGGAGGAGGAGGAGAGGAGGGGAGGAGGAGGAGGTGTTCTGACCGTTTCCGAGGGGAGAGACGTGCCAGATGGAGACGTTCTTCTCCTCAGCTTCATTGTTGATGGACACATAGGAGGGCTGGTACACCTTGGTGGGCTCCAGGATCAATACCTGCAACACACACCTCCGTCACAGCAGAGTGTGTGTGCAGAGAGAGAAGGCATCTGCGTGTGTGTACGTAGAATGTGTGTGTAGAGTGTGTGCATGTGTGTTTGTGTGTGTGTGTGTACCGGGAAGCGCAGGCCGTTGGTGGTTCCCCGGGTGGCCTCCACGATGATGTCCATCCAGAAATTGAGCCTCTCTCTCTGGGGAGAATGCTCCACCGAGGGCTTCTTAAACCTCTGGATCAGCTGCAGGTTCTGGACCACAGAGCGCAGGTACCTGGGGGGGAGGGAGGGTTGGGAAGAGAGGGGAGGGGGTTGGGGAGGTTGGTGTAAAGACAAAAAGCCAAGATCTTGCATGAAAGTCAGATACAATTGTCGTACTTAACGCGTTCATTCGTTCATATGTGTGTGTGTGTGTAAGGGTGCATAAGGGCGTGCACGTCTCTGTGTGTGTGTGGGGGGGGGGGGGGGGGGTGTTACCAGATGGGGGGTTTGAGTTTGAAGAGCTTCTCCGCGGCCTGTGTAGCTTTGGGGATGTCGCTAGCCAGCATGCTAACAGTGAAGAACTGACCAACGTCCCAGTAGTTATTCATCTTCTCCAGAGAACCCTTCCTGCCCAGCAGACTGTTCAACCTCACCCCCTGAGGAGGAAGGGACCAAAGGGAGGGAGAAAGAGAGCAAGGGAGGGAGGGAGAGAGATAAGGAAGGAGAGAAAGAAGGAAAGATAAAGGTAGAATCCAGAAACCGATGCAGAAAAAGGCAGTTCATGGGAGACAGAGGTGGACAGAAAGTGTGACTGGTGCTAGAGAGGGGTAGTGTGTCGTGTGTTTAGGATGCAGTATGCAGTGTGTAGCATGGAGGGCGTTGTGTGCTACATGTCTAGTGTGCAGTGTGCTCTGACCGATCTTCCGGAGCTCGATGGAGCTCTCAAACTGCAGACCGGCCACAATCAGCAGCACAGCCAGGTTGATGCCTGAGTACAGGGTCGGCTGCAGCTCAAAGCCTTTCCTGTACCTGTCAGGGAGAGGGCAGTGGGGCGACACATACACACACTCAGTACATGGGGAGGAAAGAATGATCTCTGAAGTCAGAGAGACAACCAAAAGAGGAGAAATAGCGAAGAGGACACAGATTACAAGAGAGAACCGAGAGAGCTGCAGTACTGGTTCTCACCACTGGATGGCATTGTCTCTGTTCTTCATGTCTTTGCAGTCAGAGTCGAGGAAGATGTCCTTGTAGATCCTCCCACACAGACAGAACATGTCTGGGGCGGGGTGCTCACATGACTGCAGCACCTGCAGCATCACACGCAGGGCCTGCTCCCTGTCTCCTGGACTGTTCCTCCTGCACACACACACACACACATATACACATACACACATGGAGACGCACACATCCATATGCACACACAGACACATGATTACAAAAGTACACACGCACTGACACAGCCACACACACACAAACACACACACACATCTGCCAGTGTGGTGCCAGCCCACCTGTTGAGGGCGAAGGCATAGTGGAACTGGATCATGGGCTGGTTGGCCAGGTCGCAGGTGGGGAGCATCTCCAGGGTCTCCACCAGCTTCACCATGGCATCGTAGTCCTGCAGGTCAAAGGTCATGCAGGGGATAAGGTGTGTGTGAGCGCGTGTACGTGTGTGTGTGTGTGGGGGGGGGGTGAGGGGGCGTGTTTAACAGTGTATTTGAGTGTGTGTTTGTGGGGAGGGGGAGATGGCGTGTGTATGTCTGTGTGTGTGTGTGCACGTCTGTGTGTGTGTGTGTGTGCGTGTACCTGTATGTCTGTGTGTGTGTGTGCACGTCTGTGTGTGTGTGTGTGTGTGTGTACCTGTATGTCTGTGTGTGTGTGTGCACGTCTGTGTGTGTGTGTGTGTGTGTGTACCTGTATGTCTGTGTGTGTGTGTGCACGTCTGTGTGTGTGTGTGTGTGTACCTGTATGTCTGTGTGTGTGTGTGCACGTCTGTGTGTGTGTGTGTGTGTGTGTGTGTGTACCTGTATGTCTGTGTGTGTGTGTGCACGGTCTGTGTGTGTGTGTGTGTGTGTGTACCTGTATGTCTCGGTAGGAGAACAGTAGGTTCATCACTATGTCCTGGGTGAGGACCTCGGTGTTGTCGATGCGGAGCTTGATGCGAGACAGCTCCTTGGCTAGCTCCTCGCCCCTGGTACTTATCCCTCGCCTTGCGGATGTCGTTCAAACAACGTGTCCTTGAAGGACGCACTGGGGGGGAGACAAGGGGAGGGGGGGTCATGAGAGAGAGAGAGAGAGAGAGAGAGAGAGAGAGAGAGAGAGAGAGAGAGAGAGAGAGAGAGAGGAGAGAGAGAGAGAGAGAGAGAGAGGAGAGAGAGGAGAGAGAGAGAGAAGAGAGAGAGAGGTGAGAATTCCCCGTAGTCTTTCACAAGGCAGGGTCAGGGAGGGAGAGCTGGCTGCATGTTCTACATGTCTGTCCAGGGAACAGCTGGCATGAAGGGAATCTGGGTCTCCCCCTTCCACTCTCATGTGGGGGCGCACATGTATGATGTGTGTGTGTTGCATGCCGGTGTGTGTGTGTGTCTGCTACCAGGGAGGGTGACGTGGATGTCCTTGAGCAGGTTGGAGAAGCGGTCCGTCAGGGGGGACACACAGAGGCCCCAGCAGGTTGTCCCAGCTGGGCTGCATGTACTCACTGGCCCTGCGCTGGGCGTCACTCTCACAACACATGTAACTCATGGTTCGGAGTCAGCACGTAGGGGATGAAGTAGTAGTTACCACTGGACGCCTGGAGGCAGGGAGGGAGGGAGGAGGGAGGGAGGGGAGGGAGGGAGGGAGGGAGGGGAGGGGAGGGAGGGAGGGAGGGAGGGAGGGAGGGAGGGGAGGGAGGGAGGGAGGGGAGGGAGGGATCAGAGAATGGGGAGTATGTGTCAGAGAGGAGAGAACCTGATGCAACATATCAGCGTGTCATTTCTGTCACATCGTCACCTAAAGATAAGAGGTCAGGAGACACCGTCAGGTTGGGCTCATTGGACCATCTGCAAGCCAACAAGCCAACACACACCCTGCAACACACATCCACACACCCTGCAACACACATCCACACACCCTGCAACACACATCCACACACCCCTGCAACACACATCCACACACCCTGCAACACACATCCACACACCCCAGCAACACACATCCACACACCCAGCAACACACATCCACACACCCCAGCAACACACGTCCACACACCCAGCAACACACATCCACCACACCCTGCAACACACGTCCACACACCCTGCAACACACGTCCGCACACACTGCAACACACATCCACACACCCTGCAACACACGTCCACCACACCCTGCAACACACATCCACACACCCTGCAACACACATCCACACACCCCTGCAACACACGTCCGCACACACCCTGCAACACACGTCCACACACCCTGCAACACACGTCCACACACCCTGCAACACACATCCACACACCCCAGCAACACACATCCACACACCCTGCAACACACATCCACACACCCAGCAACACACATCCACCACACCCTGCAACACACATCCACACACCCTGCAACACAACGTCCGCACACCCCTGCAACACACATCCACACACCCTGCAACACACGTCCACCACACCCTGCAACACACAATCCACACACCCTGCAACACACGTCCGCACACCCTGCAACACACATCCACACACCCTGCAACACACATCCACAAACCCTGAAACACACATCCACAAACCCTGCAACACACATCCACACACCCTGCAACACACGTCCGCACACCCTGCAACACACGTCCACAGAAAAACCGACCATTGCATATCAACACATGCACACAAGTGGAATGAACATACATCACCCAAGCACTGGGAGTTATTGGCCAGAATAACATTCATTGTAGTAAGACTCAATCCAGGGTTTAGGTCAAATGCACCACTCATCTCCCCAAGTAGGGATTGGTCAGTTAAGGAACTCCCCAGCATGCTTTTGAGGCATGCTGTGGCACCTACTTTGTTGCGTAATCCGGAGCGCTCTGTATTCTGGAGGCAACTGAACCCAGGGGAACCCAAGGGTAGGAGCACGAGAGGCCTACTCCAACACACACACACACACAGACGACAAACACAATACACACAGAGACAGACACGCACACACACAATAACACACACCGACAGACACACAGTAACACATGTAAACAGACACAAACAGATAGAAACACACAACCAGACACAATAACACACCCAGACAGACACACACACACACATGTAACCAACAGGCAGACAGAAGGGCGCAAGAACACACACAGACAGACACAAATACACACACACACAGAGTCAATCACAGACACCATTTGTGGTGTTCTGAAAGGCTTCTGTTATGGTCTGTAAGCGGCTGAAAAGTACGTCTTAAAAGTGATGGTGTCTTTCTGTCTGTTTGTCTTTCTGTCTTTCTGTCTGCGTGTGTGTGTGTGTGTGTCTGTCTGTCTGTCTGCGTGTGGTATTGTGTCTGTAGTACATTTGATATTATTTCTGGATGTCAGAAAGCACAGTGCTTGCACAAAGACACCCTCTCTCTCTCTCTCTCTCTCTCTCTCTCTCTCTCACACACACACACACACACACACTCATAATCCCATCCGATACTTACTGTGTTTTTTTGTGCCACCATGTCCTGTAAGAACAGAGAAAACGAGGAGACTGTTAGGCAGCAGATGTGTGCGGGGCGCTCAGGTCCTCAGATTACAGGAGCATGGCTTTTAATGGCAGATGCTTATCGCTGGGACTCGCTCGCATACACACATCAACACAGGCGCCGGTCTGAAAATAACTCAGTCAGTAGGACAACAGGAATGGCATGTGTGACCTAATATTAAAACCAACCAATAAGTCTGATAACATACAGTGCCCTCCAAAAGTATTGGAACAGTGAGGCGAATTCCTTTATTTTTTGCTGTAGACTGAAAACATTTGGGCTTGACATCAAATAATGAACGTGAGACCAGAGATCAACGTTTCAGCTTTTATTTCCAGGTATTTACATCAGGATCTGATGCACAACTAAGAAAATATCAAATTTTGTTTGAATCCACCCATTTGTCATGTGATCAAAAGTATTGGAACAGATATACTTAAAACATATTTAAGTGAATAAGACTTAATATTTAGTTGCAAATCCTTTGCTTTCAATAACTGCAGCAAGTCTGTGACCCATTGACGTCACCAAACTTTTGCATTCTTCCTTTTTGATGCTTTCCCAGGCTTTCACTGCAGCCTCTTTCAGTTGTTGTTTGTTTTGTGGGGTTCCTCCCTTCAGTCTCCTCTTAAGCAGGTAAAATGCATGCTCTATAGGGTTTAAGTCTGGAGATTGACTTGGCCAGTCTAATACCTTCCATTTCTTGCCCCTGATGAACTCCTTTGTTGTTTTGGCAGTGTGTTTTGGGTCGTTATCTTGCTGCATGATGAAGGCTCTGCCAATCAGTTTGGTTGCATCTTTCCTTAAATTGGCAGACAAAATGTTTCTGTAGACTTCCGAGTTCATTTTGCTGCTGCCATCATGTGTTACATCCTCAATGAAGATTAATGAGCCCGTCCCAGAAGAAGCCATGCAAGCCCAAGCCATGACATTACCTCCACCGTGTTTCACAGATGAGCTTGTGTGTTTGGGATCATGAGCAGTTCCTTTCTTTCTCCAAACTTTAGCCTTTCCATCACTTTGGTAAAAGTTAATCTTTGTCTCATCAGTCCATAAAACTTTGTCCCAGAATTTTTGAGGTTCATCTCTGTACTTTTTGGCAAATTCCAGCCTGGCCTTCCTATTCTTCTTGCTAATGAGTGGTTTGCATCTTCTGGTGTAGCCCTTGTACTTTTGTTCATGAAGTCTTCTGCGAACAGTAGATAGTGATACCTTCACTCCTGCCATCTGGAGGTTGTTGCTGATCTCACTAACAGTTGTTTTAGGGTCTTTCTTTACAGCTCTCACAATGTTTCTGTCATCAACTGCTGATGTTTTCCTTGGTCTACCTGTTCGACGTCTGTTACTTAGTACACCAGTAGTTTTCCTCTTCTTCAGGACATTCCAAATGGTTGTACTGGCTATGGCCAATGTTTCTGCAATGGCTCTGATTGATTTTCCATCTTCTCTAAGACTCACAATTGCTTGTTTTTCACCCAAAGACAGCGCTCCGGTTTTCATGTTGTTTTCACCTCTGAATACAGTCTGCATAGACAAAACCTATCTTACCCAATCTGAACCTGAGTGTAGATATTCAGTGGTATTTATTGATTGAATAATGTATGTAATAGGACACACCTGGGCAACAAAACACACCTGTCAGTCACATGTTCCAATACTTTTGCTCACGTGACAAATGGGTGGGTTCGAACAAAAAGGTGATATTTTCTAATTTGTGCATCAGATCCTGATGTAAATACCTGGAAATAAAAGCTGAAACGTTGATCTCTGGTTTCACATTCATCGTTTGATGTCAAGCCCAAATGTTTTCAGTCTACAGCAAAAATAAAGGAATTGGCCTCACTGTTCCAATACTTTTGGAGGGCACTGTACCTGAATTTAAGTCAGAGTTCATTTGTGTCTGTGTGTGTTTATCTGTGTGTGTTTATCTATGCGTCAGTAAGGAGGTTTTTAAATAAACACATTAAAAAGTGTGTCCGTGTTGGGGGTGGGGGGTGTACCTTCAGCGACTGTGCAGTGTCTGGATCAGTGTCATAGTACAGTATAACATTGTTGGCCATGTCGAAGCTCTCTCTCACTCCGAGGTGGTAAAACAAAGATGGCTGTCGGAAGACATCACTCATGTCCACAACAGCTATATCTGTGAGAGAGGGAGAGAGAGAGAGAGAGAGAGAGAGAGAGAGAGAGAGAGAGAGAGAGAGAGAGAGAGGGAGAGGGAGAGGGAGAGGGAGAGGGAGAGAGAGGAGAGAGAGAGAGAGAGAGAGAGAGAGAGAGAGAGAGAGAGAGAGAGAGAGAGAGAGAGAGAGAGAGAGAGAGAGAGCGCTTACAGACAACCTGCCTCCTTCCACATGTTTCCTCACCAACAGGATTATTTAACCTGATCGGTGCTACATGGGTCTCGTCTCATGTGATACAACAGCCAGGTATGAAGCTGGGAATAATTTAGTGAAAACAAGCGAAGCCAGGTTCAGGCAGGGGACGCGAGACCTAGCGCGACTAGCAAATCTTCACGCGTCAGGCATACCCTCCTAATAGGGCGGGGTATATAGCAGGGATCCCAGCTCCTGCATTACTAGCGCGACACAAACGCTCTCGGCCTCCTGCGGCCTCCACCTCCCCGTCCTACACCCTTTTGTCTGGTCTTCTTTTTCTTCTTTTTTGGGGGAATGATGTTGCTGCTCTCTGCCTGGATGTCAAGACGGTGTCTCAGGAGACGGTGTCTCCATTGGGTGCGGCAGGGAGCCGCTGCGAGCACAACCATACGCCAAATCAAATATTACAATTATGTATTGTATCATGTGGAATAAAGTATCGGTCAGCAAAACTACTCAGTCCTCCTGCCTGAACCGAATTTATATATTTAGTCGGGAATTAAAGCGGGCGAGGGATCGGTTTTCAGGGACGGGCAAAGGGAGTTATAAAAGGTGACTGCATCTACTTTTCTAGGGAGTGACGTGTTTGTGTGTGCCTTGCGAGAGAAATAGCAAGTAAGGGATAAACGGTGGAGCGAGAGAGAGAGCCGTCGTCACCGTCACCGTCTTTATTATCAGCGTTAAGGGCCCATGTATCACCGCCAGCCGGTCACAGTCGGGCCTATAGCCAGATGTGTCATCGAGACACTGTGCGCGGGCATGGAGCTGTTTGGGTTAAGGGCCTAGAAAGTTCCCCACTCAACACGTCCCATCAGAGGACAACGGTTTCACTGGGAGGAAAACTACGGGGCTCTGCGCTGTCCAACAGATAATATCAGCAGATCCTTATCACACACTCACCTGCGTCGTAGAAAGTGTCTAGAACGGTGGTCTCTCCGAAGTCCAACCGTCCAAACGTTACAGTGGTCAGTAGTGCGCTCTCGGCGTCACAGGCTCTTTGCAGGCATTGAAGAGCACCAGACTCTGGGCTGCTCGCCAGAACCGCCTTTAACCCGTCGTTCAACACATAGACTGCGCGAAGGGAACGCTGTTTGGCCAGTGGGCTCGGGCTTGGCATCTCTCCACGGTCCCGGTCCACAGTAACACATACACCTGCATGCTCGCGCTCTCCTCCCGTTTCAGCTACTGGTGCGCTCTGGCCCGTCTCCATGGCTGATTTCTTAACTTCTTTCTACCCTCTTTTAGCCTTCCTGGTTTTCCTTCTGGGTATACAAAGTGACTCTCCTGTCTCTCACTCCGTCTCGCGCACCTGTCGCCCCTGGAGCCGCGCGGGTCTGAGTATGTGCCCCTGCATCTTGCGCCTCATTAATTCACATCGTATTCCGATTATCCCGCGCCAAAGACTACCAAAACCGGATCTGACTAGTTCACCACACACGGGGATAATTGGAAGGTAAAGTCAGACAAGGAGGGAGGCAGAGCGAACCATTCAGCGGAAAATGTCTCCAACAATCAGATATGTCAACAAACTCATAATACGCTGAGCTGAGAGAAGCCCGGTGAATGAGGACACAGAGTCTCGAAGCAGCGGCAGAGGAAAACAGGAACTCTTAGTTACAGACCTCTCGGACGGTAATCCAATCCAAAGTTAATTATTTTGTCAACCGTGACACTCGGAAATCAAATTTAGCAGCAAGACTGAGAATATTGGCATATTGGTAGAATGGATCGACACAGACACGAGCAAAATTAGACTGCACTTTCCAAGAACATGCTTGTTTTCGCCTTCCCGGTTCTCTGGTGCACGCGTAGCTGAAATGCTTTCGGTGCGAGTCCGGTTGGCTAAATTTAAAACGATCTGTCCCTTTGAACTGTCAGCCGCCAGTCGGGTAAGCGCACGCAGAGCCAAGTGACTCCGAGTTATGCCAACCGCCTGCGCGGCCCGAGGACGTTCTGTATCTATCACACAAGATAACAAATACAGACATTCCTGAGTTGGGAACAGAAGAGTTCAGTTGTACTTTTTCCTTATTATCTCTTGCATAGGCTACATTAATCAAACTTGTGGTAAAAGGATTTGTTTTCAGGGCCTAATTCGTCCTACAGTGTCCTATATAGGGTCAACTCTAACCCATCAAATCCTTGCAGGCCCTATGCAGCAAGCTGAAGTCAGTGTGTGCTGTCCCATCTGCTACACAATCTCATATACCCATTCATGCATACACACACACACACACACACACACACACACACACAATGATTGTGTTTGTGTGGGTGTGTGTGGTGCTTCAGCACTGAGATGCTCTTAGGAGACAAAGTCACTAATAGACAACCAATTAGTTAAACCAACAGAGTAAAGAGCAGTGAAACGGAACACACACACACGCGTACACACACACACGTACACACATGGAAAACACACGTTCAATATAATTAGCTGTCCACACACAATTCACTCCGGTGGCTTACCTTGTGTGTGTCTGTGCATATATGTGTCTGTGCCTCATATCTCACCAAAATAATAAAAGATTGATCTTTAGGCAGTGTTTTTTTTTATTAAAATATGCACACAGACATATAATTGTATCTTTAGAACAAAGAAATATAAAAGTATATATCCCTATCCTGGAAAAAAAGGATGAATTCAAAAAAACCAGAGGGTGGTTTTCTCTGTAATTTAAAAGAAAGAAAGAAAGTCAAAAACAGGAAGGCCACAGTGAGGGGTTGCCATGGGGACCGTGTAAGAAGGGGAGAATGGTCACGGACGTGCGCATGCACGAATACTCTCTCTCACACACACACACACATGCGCGCACGCACACACGCGCATGCACACACACACACACACACACACAGAAATAAAAGGTGAAGGCCACAGAGTGGACAGACCTGCACAGAGTTGAACCAGCTGAAAGTTCTGGTTGCTCTTCACACATTTATGGTCATGAGATTAAACAACAGTACCAGTGACGTTGCCCGGGCATCCACAACCCTGCGTCATAGTTCTGTAGCCATGGCAACAGTCAGCACCTGCCCAGGTGAGTACCAGTTGTGCTGTGAAATCCGATCGGATAGCCGTAAACAAACAAACAAGGCTCTTGAACATAACAAATGAACAGATAATCGTAAAAAGTGAGGGGGGAATAATTGTTTGTATCTTGACTCTATCGGTGCTTTGTTGTTGTTGTTGCTATGGTTGTCTGCTGTTGGCACAAACTTGATTGGCTGAGCCCGGGCCTCTAGATGATGTGAAACTCCTGACTCCAGCATAGTGATGTCATCATTGTGCGCCAACGGGGATTCATTTGGCTAGGCTCTTCTTAATGTGCTCTACCTCCACCTGAAACAACAAAGCACACTGCTGAAACAAGGTCACAACGATGTGTGTGTGGCAGAGAGTGAGAATTAGTGTGTGTGTGTGAGTATGTGTGTGTGCGTGTTTCTACCTGTAAAGAAATGCGAATTCTCTTCTCTTCTTCCAGCTCAGATGCTAGCTGCTTCATCTCTTTCCTGGAAACCACAACATTGTCAATACACACTGCAAAACACAACAGCATGTTTCTGAAATGGTAAAGGGGTTCTGTTAGCAAAGAAAACACAGACACACCTGTGTTGGCTCTTCAGCAGTTCAACAGAGGCTCTCAGGTCTTTGAGCTGGCCTCGTAGCTCATCCAGGGAGGGAGAAGATAGGTGCCTGGCGTCCGGGGAGGGGCTTACAGGGGAAGGGGAGTGGTTTTGGGTGGAAGGGGAGGTGGGGCGGTGAGAAGGGATGCCGGAGGGAGGAGGGAGGACCGCTGGCTTGCTGGGAAGAGCTGACTTGATGTCTGGTACCTGACGGCACACACACACCAAACACACACACACCAAACACACACACACCAAACACACACACACCAAACACACACACGTCTTACTGGATCTGTAGAGCAGGAACTTGTTCCTCTAGGTCTATGGTAGGACTATAATATTGTGTCAGAGATGGCGGACGACACACACACACACACACACACACACACACACACACTGGATGAACATCTGTTTAGTCGGAGCGTGCGCCCAAGCGTTGTGTTTGTCAGGAGGGTTCTTACAGAGATGGTGGGGATTCCTTTCCTCCTGGAGACGTCGGTAGGTCTGGGGGACGGAGAGTCCTCCTTCCCCCTCTCCTTCTCTTTCTTCTCCTCCTTCCCCTTCTCTTTCTTCTCCTCCTTCCCCCTCTCTTTCTTCTCCTCCTTCCCTTTCTCTTTCTCTTTCTTCTCCTCTTTCCCCCTCTCTTTCCTCTCCTCGCCGACAGAGGGCTCTGCAACTTCCAGGCTCGAAAGAGATGTCTGAAATACAGAGTTAGAGAGAAAGAGAGAGAGAGACAGAAAGAGAAGGGGAAGAGGTGAAGGGAAAGAACGTGAGTGTTTGGAAAGTGTGCGCGTTTGCGTTAGCGTGCGTTTGGGTGAGCGTTTGTGTGTGTACTCACTGTGCTGAAGATCTGTGAGCGAGGACGACGGTCTGTGATGCGTGGCCTCATTGCTGTCGGGTGGTTCAGTTTCTCTGTGGATGAAACTACCGCATCCAGGTCCACATCTCCACACACACACACACACACACATACACAAATACACACACCTTAACACCTCAACCTGGGAAAAATACGTCTCTAAGGCCAGAGTACACACCACAACCACACACAGATAGTATAATGCCAACAGACTAACATTCAGGTGAATCTGATTTGTCTGATTTGTATATTAAGAGGAGAGAGGGCAAGGAAGATCAGAGGGAGAAGTGAGCTCATGTCTGATTGGCTGAATGCCAAATCACGCAATCTCTTTTAACATCTGAGCTGAGGACTGTCCTGTCACAAACACTGACACTGATTGGACCCCGACCCTGTCACTCAAACTCACCAATGTCATGTGACTTGTCAGAGATGGATTCTGGTATCGAAGCCCCGCCCTCAGATTTAGGGCTTTCACACCTGAACAGGTAAACCGTAGATATTAGTGTTTGTGTACATCTGTTTACATCTCTGTGTGTGTGTATGTGTACGAGAGTGTGCGTTTGTGTGTGCACTTGTGTGTGTACTAACTGTAGGGTCGGTCTCTCTGGTCTGTGTGTGTCTGTTTGTGTGTGTGTACTAACTGTAGGGTAGGAGGTCTCTCTGGTCTGTCGGGGCGTCGTGGGGGCACGGAGGAGGAGAAGGAGGCGGAGCCTGTCTTTGGAGGGAGGGGTTTCTTAGGAGGGACAGATGGGAGGGTGGGCTTAGGGATGTCTCCAACCTTCACTTCCTCACCTACACACACACACACACACATATGGACACACGAACACATGGGCACACGCACACATAAATACACACACATACGCAAACACAAGAGCACACAGTAAAAGGGTCCACCTAAAAAGAGATCTCTAAACACACACACACACACACACCAATAGGAGGGAAGCCATGAAGCAAAAGTGACCAGAGCAGGTCTTGCCAGGCTAATAGAGGAGAGGCGGACAGGCTGAGAGGAGCTGAGCTGAGGAGGGCTGTGAAGGCTCAGGGAGGGGTCAGACAGGTCAGAGAGACCAGGGGTCCATAGGCGCAGCAGACTGCAGCAGATAGCAGCACAGTCATGCTGGTGGCGTCGGAGGAAGTGGGAGGGGTTAGGTGAGCAGAGGTCCAGGAGGACGTACTAGGTGTTCCAACTGGCTGCAGGAGGGAAAGACCAAGCAGAAGTGCCAAAGCGGGCCAAAGGAGGCCAAAGTGGGCCGAAGTGGGCCAAGGAGAGTCTCAGTGAGTCCGGCGGTGTACCTCGGTCGGGTTCTCTTTGGGGGAGGTGTTCTGGTCGCTCCGGTGGAACCTTCTTGGCCTCCGCCCTTTTCTCTACTGAGGTCAGAGGTCAAACTGGGGGTCAGGTGGTATGGTGACATCATCACGGACACAAACCCCTCTCTCGGTCAGATCCTGCATCTGTCCTTCTGCCCACTCTCCCCCTCTCTCCTGACTCCCTCCCTCCCCCTCTTCCAACTCCCTCTCTCTTCTCACTCACGCTATCAAACCCTCTTACACCAGTTAGCCGCAGAAGAGTAGAGGGGAAGGGGGGCGGAGAGACGGCGGGGGGAGAGGGGGAGAGGAGGAGAGGAGAGAGGGATTACCTGTGGCCAGTTTGCTGGAGGGAGCACTGGGGGGAGGCGGTTTCTTTGGTCTCTGCAAACACACACACACGCACACAGACACACACACGCAGACGCACACACACCCCGACACATAACTCATCAGATATGGAAGGATGGGCGTTGATATCAGGTGTGGTTTCAAGTGGTTGCTGACCTGCGAGCACATCACTTCTAACTGTCCACAACAGATGACTTTGTCTGTGTGCGTCTCACCTCTTTCTCCACTTCGGGAATCAGCAGCTTGACAAAGTTATCAGGAAACACTCCCTGCCTCCCTCCTATCTCTCCCATCCACCAGCCTGCATCTGCACACTCCTACAGCAGAGAGAGACAGGGTTACACACAGTCCTACAGCAGAGAGAGACAGGGTTACACACAGCACACACACTCCTTCAGCACAGAGACAGGGTTACACACAGCACACACAGTCCTACAGCACAGAGAGACAGGGTTACAAACAGCACACACACTCTTACAGCACAGAGAGACAGGGTTACACACAGCACACAAACTCCTACAACACAGAGAGACAGGGTTACACACAACACACACACTCCTACAGCACAGAGAGACAGGGTTACACACAACACACACACTCTTACAGCACAGAGAGACAGGGTTACACACAGCACACACACTCCTACAGCACAGAGAGACAGGGTTATACCCACACACAAGGTAGACAGACACACACACAGCACACACACATATATGAGCACAGGCACACACAAACAGACATACATCCAAACAAGCAAACACACCCTGTTGATGATGGTGACGATCTCTCCCTCCTTGATAGTGAGCTCATCTTCGTTTTGTCCTTCGTACGGGAAGATGACCTTACACAGCTCTCGTGCTGGAAACCAATCAGAATACAGCAAGTCAAAACGCAGCCAGATATAGGAAGTAACAACCAGGAAATCTGACAACCAGATAGTTCAATGATGATGTGCTGTCTGATGGCAATCCTCTCCCTCTCACCTTTGACCTTGCTGTCTGGGTCTGCCTTCATGGTTTCCGGGGCAACGCTGGCTGTTTTTCCAGCCTGAGCCTAAGGAGTTTGACACATCATGTACACATTAAGTCTGATGCATCATGTCCTCTTGCAACACTCCTCTTGTGTGTGAGTGTGTATTGGTGTGTGAGAGTGTGTATTGGTGTGTGAGAGTGTGTATGTGCGAGTTGGTGGTGTTAAAGAGGCTGTTGTTTCATGTTGGAGTGGATCCCCACGTTGTGTTTGTGCAACCAGGGTGGCTCCTCCACAGGAAACACACACACACACCGTCTCAGATACACACACACACAAACACAAATAAATACACACACACAGGGACAGAGCCCGGTCTGTCCCAAACACACACTGCTCTGTTCACTAAAGAAAACCACACCTCTCCCTTCCTCTTCTCTCTCCATTTTCTTCTGCCCGCCCCCTTACTCCCTCCTTCCATCCCTCCATCTCTCTCTCTTCCTGGCTCTTTCTCTCTCTCTCTCTCTCTCTCTCTCTCTCTCTCTCTCTCTCTCTCTCTCTCTCTCTCTCTCTCTCTCTCTCTCTCTCTCTTGGTCGCATCCTCTCCCTCTCCCTCTCTCTTTTTCTGTCTTTCTCCATCTCTCGGTGTGTGTGTGTGTCTCTCTCTTTCTCTCGGTAATGAGAGCCATGTGGATGCAGGGAAGAGAAGGCATCGTTAGCTGAACGTCAGAGCAGCAACATCACAGAGACAGCTGGATCCTGCCATATGCCTCAAGCTGCTCCCCCCCCCCAGTCCACTAGACCGTAGCCCACCCCAACCCCTCCCAGTTTACTAACTCTAACCCTTAGACTCCAACCCCTCCCGGTTCACTAACCCTAACCCTTACACCCCGACCCCTCCCGGTTCACTAACCCTAACCCTTACACCCCGACCCCTCCCGGTTCACTAACCCTAACCCTTACACCCCGACCCCTCCCGGTTCACTAACCCTAACCCTTACACCTCGACCCCTCCCGGTTCACTAACCCTAACCCTTACACCCTGACCCCGTTCCAGCCACAGATAGCCTCCTCATGACAGTCGAGCCAGGGCTCTACACCCACAGCACAGGACACTGCGTCTCCAGACTCAGACACTTTCAGCAGGGTCAGTGGAATGTGATCTGGCGCAAAGTTGTCCTGGTCTTTTTCTGCTGTGTCATTCAGCCCCTGAGGAAAGACTTCCTGGTGTCTCATTAGACACCAAAGACTACACTTCCCATAAACCCTCATTACAGCCCTCCACACAGCAGGATAGGCTGCCAAACATCCTTCAACACAGAGTCACACGCACAAACCTCACACACAAACACACGATACACACACATACGCGTTATACGGCGCAGTAATTGACAGTGTACAAAGAGACACACAGATGTCAACACACCGACCAAAAAGTCACAATCCCTCGTCTCATAATCCTCCATCTCATAAAACTAAAATCCCCCTTTAGATAACTTCTCTTAAGCAGACCACGTAAACATAAGAGCCAGACGGAGAGAGAGGGGGAAGCTGAGATCACACGAAGAGAACGTAGAAGTAGAAAATCCAAGAGCAAACAAATGAACCAAGACAGAGGAGGGAGAAACGGAGAGAGAGGAGAGAAAACACCAGGAGAATCTGTACCTTTCTTTCTTTCGAGCTTCCTCTCTTTATCACTTTGTCTGGTTCCAGTCAGACACAGGCACACACAGCCTCTCTACTTGAGCTCAGTCAGCAGGAGTGTGAATGTGTTAACGTTGGTGAAAAACTCCCTCCCTCCCTCCCTCCCTCCCTCCCTGCCTCCCTCCCTCCCTCCCTGCCTCCCTCCCTGCCTCCCTCCCTCCCTCCCTCCCTCCCTGCCTCCCTCCCTCCCTCCCCCCCCCCAAAGACTTCTCCCACTTCTGTTTTACTGTTCACAAGCCAGCGGGAAGAATATGCGTGTGTGTGTGTGTGTGAGGAACTTCCTCTGTTGTAAAACTGAAACACAGGAAGGGGAGGAGCCGAAGGTTTTGACTTCCTTCCTGACATTTGCAGTTGTCATAGTAATAGGACACTTGCACACGTACATCCACCACACAATCGTCTGACAGGGCAGTGTGTGTTTGAGCAAGTGTGTGGGTGTGCGTGCGTTTGTGAGTCTCTGTGTGTGTGTATGTCTAAATGTGTATGTGTCTCACCTTATCCACCTCTGTGTCTATTTCCATAGAGCGAGGCCTCAATTTGATTGGCTGTTCCTTGAAGATGTCTCCAAAGCCAAAACCCCGCACCTGTTGGTTATCATTCCATGTTAGCCAGACCATCAGACAGATGGAATGTGTGTTTTCATGGGTGTGTGTCACCGACACAGATCTACCTTCTTGGGCTGGATCTCTCCAGACCCACTATCTGAGCGACTGTCCCCTCCATCACTTTCACTGCCCAGACTGTCCTTCCCCACACCTACACACACACACACACACAGGTAAACACACACATGTTGGGAACTAACGTTGAATAGGAACGCTATGCCTGGATCTGATTGGCCGAGACTCACTGGTCCGACAGCTTTGAAGCTCCTCCTGTGAAGTGGGCGTGTCCAGGGAAGAGGGCGTGTCTTCAGGGTCCGTCTGAAGTTCTTTGGTGAAGTTGGAGGGAAACATGCCAGTCTTTCCATTTAGAGATCCCTCCCACCAGCCCTCCTCCACCTACACACACACACACACACACACATACAGGCACACACACATAAATACAGGCAGGCACATTCAGGCAGACACACACAGGTCAACACACACAGGCAGACACACAAACAGGCAGACACACACAGAACGGCAGACACACACACACACACACACACACAGTCATAGAATAGGAAGGACATTAAACCTCTGAGTAAGTTCCCAGACATGACCTCTCTCACACCCACAGACTTAACCTCTGTCGTACCTCTCCAATGACCTCTATGACATCTCCTATCTTTAGCTCCAACTCGTCCTCGTTCTGTGGAAAATAGCTGAATGCTGCTTTACACCTCCTCTTACGAATCTGCTCTCCTGTAACACACACACAGGAGCAGGGTTGGAGACAGCCAGGTCTGTCTGTCATACCTGATTTGTCCACCAGGTGTCTCTCCTCCTTCATTCTAACACCGATTAGCTCTGTGTGTGTGCGGTAGTCTTCAGTGAGAAAAACTTGACCCAAATGCGATCTCACGCTAATCGGATCTTTGTTTGAGCTGGGAGCTTGTAACCTGCCTAAAGTGCCTGTTTAGGGGTGCGTGTAGGTTCTGGGGTGTGAAATACAAGAACAATACAAGTGTGTGCTTGTATTTGTGTGTACGTGTGCGTTAATGTGTGTTTGCTTGTGTGTGTGTGTGTGTGTCGTTTGTGTGTACCTTTCCTAGCTGGCCGTATGGAGGGCTCTGTCACAGGACTGGCACTGCCGTTGGACAGGTCAGATCTGAGAGGAGCCGTTTGTCCCACCTCCCTCTTCATCTCCCTCTTTATCTCCTAGAGAGAGAGAGGGACAGAAAGAGAGGGGGGGGGGGGGGAGAGCGAGAGTGAGTGAGAAAAGTGACAGAGAAAAAGAGAGAGAGAGAATGTTCATTTGTTGCACATACTCATCCTTTTACTGAATCCCCAACACACACACACAGTACTCCTCTACAGCTCAGTCCCTCAGTTGAAAAGACTGCACCTGTATGATGGGCACCTACACACCATATGCTACTGTTGGCATGGTGACATATCACATATCAGTAACCCCAGTGACAATCCAACACACGGACAGTGTCATCTAATGACCCCCCTTTCCACTTGAATCACAAGACAACATGGTTTCAATGTTAGTATGTGTGTATGTGTTGTTATGTGTGCTTCTGTAAGCATGCATGCGTATTTTTAGACTAAGCTCAAGTATATTAGCAATGCTAATTGTACAGTATGCCTCTTTACATCAGAAAATGCCTACTGCTGATTTGCCTATTGAACGCATCACTGAATTTTTAAGGCGTAGAATGTATGCTTAAAAATAGACTGTACACACAAACACACACACATGCAGACACTCCACAGACCAAGATTGGAGCGTAGACCAGATCCAACTGTGTATCTCACAGTTTAAAAGGATTGGTCACAATGCTGTTTTCATAAGCCCTTCCCTGCAGCTAACAGAGCCCACTGAAGCAAAGATGCAGAGGCACACACACAAGAATAGAAACATCAAAAATACATAAAGAAGTGGCCCCAGACACAGCACTGTGTGTGTGTGTGTGTGTGTGTGTGTGTGTGTATGTGTGTGTGTGTGTGTGTGTGTGTGTGTGTGGGTGTGTGTGTGTGTGTGTGTGTGTGTGTGTGGGTGTGTGTGTGTGTGTGTGTGTGTGTGTGTGTGTGTGTGTGTGAGTGAGTGTGATTGCGTGTGGGCGGGCATGCAGTCTAGTGCATCCGTTTGCCATTTAACACCAAGCTTTTGCAATGTCCTCTTATTGATAAATTGTGCTGATAAAGTTTCCCTTCAGTCTGAAGAGTCTCTGCTGACAACTGTCCACCTTTGTCCAGCCACCGTTCCAGTCCCTGCTGAAGCGGGTTTGGCCCTGGTGGCTCACCAGGTTAGGCTCAGGCCTTACTGCAAGGACTCCAGACTAATTCTGGCCAGGGTCATTTCCAGCATGTTCTCCTCTCCTCCTTCTCTCTTAATTAATGTCACTATCTCTCAATAAAGCAGAAATTTATATATATATATATATATATATATAT
>NC_061067.1:2415630-2509776 GCF_021917145.1 Hypomesus transpacificus
TACCGGCTGTGCCAAATGACGTTGTGTCCTTGGGCAAGGCACTTCACCCAACTTGCCTCGGGGGGAATGTCCCTGTACTTAGTGTAAGTCGCCCTGGATAAGAGCGTCTGCTAAATGACTAAATGTAAATGTAAGTCATCCATATTCAACAGAGGCTTTTGCCAAGTCCACGCGAGGCCCCGTGGGATGTTCAACCCTGGCCGGAGGCCCAGGTAGGGGAGAAGACCTCCAGCACTCACTGCCATGTCCCCCGTGTTGGTTCTTGGTGGAAGGTGAGCCAGGAGACAAATAGACAGAGGAAATTACAATGGAACAGGAAGTTGACCTTTGGCTTTAGCGACACAGCCTACACCAGACACCGCAGAACAGCTAATACAGACGAGCAAGCTTGTGGTACGGCTGCCAACCAGATAACTGAGGATGACAATACAGTGCTTCACTCAAGGAGGTTTTGCTCTGCAGAAATTAGTTTCGTAACTCCATTTTTGGAGTGAGAGTGCATGTTTGTGTGTCTTAGTCCCAGACAGAGATGTGAGTGTGCATGTTTGTGTGTCTTAGTCCCAGACAGAGAATTGAGTGTGTGTGTTTGTGTGAAAGGCTAAAAAAGGCCTTGAAAGGAACCACAGAAAAGAGGCCTGTTTCAAAGCCGGCAGACAGAACACACACACTGGAGTTACCGACAAAGTATCTGCACTGACTTGACCTTTGTCTCAACAGCTGTGATACGTTTAGCAAACCAGAAAACACACACACACACTTCTTTTTTCTAATTCTCTCTCTCCCTCCCTCTCTCAGTCTCACACACACACATATAAACATACTATACACATACTATACACAGAAACACAAATCTTTTTTCATTTTGCTGAATACATTTGGTCTCTGTTTGGTTTTGGATTGTTCTGGTTTCGATTTAGTTTCAGGAGTACTAATGTTAAACCCAGCTGTGGGCAGTGTGTTAAGCAGGGACAACCAAAACAAGTCTGATCATCCAGTGTAGAGAACAGCAAACTAGACACGGCCTCCAAATGGTTATGCTTTGATTGCATAACACAAGTAACCAAAAAGGACACTTTGGATAAATTACACCTCATCATTTCCTGAATGAGTGTCTTGTTCTCCCCTTACTTGCTCGACATGCACACATTCCGTGTTTGAGGGCTGCCGAGGAGATGGCGATGATGAGGCAGATAACGGTTCACAAGAAGACCGATATTGCGTGCTATATTCTCTTGAAGCAACAAAGACGGAAATGGAGAGAACGAGAGACGTGTCAACATCTGTAACTCATCAATGTGACTGGCTGCGGTCGCTCGGTCGAGGATTGTGAAGATCATCTGATATCATCCACTGCAACACACCCACGCATCTTTCTTATAAGATGGACATGAAAACTGTTGTAGGCCTGAATGTTGAAGCCCTTTCCAACACGCTGCTACCTGGTCAGCGTTGGTTAGTCAGGAAGCTGAAACAGCGCATCTGGACGTTTCGATGCGCAAAGTAAGCGCCCGGTGTATTTTCGAATTCTCAGAGTTAAAACGTCACATCTTACCCATTTATGCCCCTCGGCGTAGCGTCAGTTCTCCAGAAGACGTGGTATAACGCAAAAGGCAGGACTCCGAGGTTATTTGGGGGGTTTAAAACCGGACCGAACCCCAGCTGCCTGCAAGAGAGATCCGCTAAAGCCCTTCGGCGGGAGGGGCTCGCGATGTAACCATATTCCTTCCGTTTTTTCCCCCGGTGACAGTAGAGAAGAGGCAGAGCGAATTGCCAGAAAACGGAAAAGCGCTGATGCCCTGAAAGCTCTACGCTCCTCTCTCGCTCGCTCGCTCGCTGACTCCCTCCCTCTATGTTGTATGACCTGCGCATCTCTCCTACACTATAAATCTCGCGAGAAACTGTGCAACTCCATAGAAGGTTATTTTAACAACTTTTTTGTTGGGTCAATAAACATGATGGTCCTATCCACTACCAGCAATAGGCTAATATTGTAAGCATTTTTGTTCATAGCGAGACGGAGCAGAAAGGTGGGTGGCTGACCCGCAGTCTATCCTCTACCGCCCTCCACTGGAGAGGGGCTGAATAGTATCCAGCTCCCCTTCAAATGTGTGCGTAAATGGTGGTGTGAGATCGTGTGGAGTGTGTTTGGTGGGGGACAGACATGGTAAGCTGATGTTAAGCTTCAGTGTTTTGTTGTCCCTGCGGGCCAGTGAGCCCCCACACCGCAGAGAATGTGCTGGGGACAGCAGAAAGGCAGGAGAGGGGAATGAAGAGAGAGATTGAAGAGAGAGATGGAAGAGAGAGGAAGTATTGCCTACTTTATTGGGTGTTAGAAAATCCCTCTGTCATTCTCAAAGGCGAGGGAAAAAGAATTGCATGTTAGTATTTCAAAAACCAACAATTTCAGATATTCAAGTCTCGGTAGAAAAATACAATAATGACAATACATGGCTGTTATTAAAGATAATTTATTTTAAAATAAATGGATTTAAATAACAACGATTTTCCTTGGTTGTGATTAGTATTATTATAGTCTCCAACAAGCCAACTACAACGCAAACTTTGCACTATGCCGGGGACGTCATCAAAATATAATTTGCCTGCTCTAAATTATTTTAACCAGCAGGTGCCAGTAAACCGTGTTGATTGGAGACTCAGTGATCACACGTCCGCATTTTTCAACTGGAACTCGACGCCGAGTCAAGGATTAGAAGTTTTTGCAGTATCCCTTCCACCTCCCAAACTGTTCTTGTTGCACCCAAAAACATCCCTACCTCTCCTTCCATTTGTTCCCACTTGATATGTTCATGAGGAAGAAATTGATTCAGGCGATCAGAAGGGAAGAAGGGCCGTATTTTACCACTAGAAAAGGCAGCCCTTATGTATGCAGTAGACACCTCGCACAAGAGGACTACAATGGAGGCTGTAGCCTACCGTCAGTCGCCTAAAAAGTGGTGTTGTCCCAGGTCTTTTCCCTTTCTAACTGCAGCACTAAAAAGGGAATCTGTATATGAAAGGGCGAATAAACGCCAATCTGATCCCTCTTTGCCCGGGGATGGTAGCGCTACCTGTCAAGTTGGATCACGGCTATGTGACACACCCACATAGGTAAGATTTGACCTCAGAGCTCCTTCTAGGGGGCATACTGGGAGTGGGAATCGTTCAGCAGTGAAGTTGTTTAGCACAAGATAACTTTTCTGTGGTGTTTCACAGGTGCCATGGATGAGGCTCTGGATTACATCCAAGACTTAGAAGCAAGGTTGGAAAAACTGGAAAGCTTTAAGGCACCTGAAAGTTTTGTTCGGATCACAATAAAATTCACAAATACAAATGTGCGTTGCCATCTGTTGTTTTCTTGAAAAACAAAGGTGTTAAATACATTGCGACTACACAAAAAAAACAGCATTGACAAGGAATGAAAACAAATCACAAGTCCTCAGACCAAATAGCTAAACATAATAATACGATTTGTAATTTCAATGTAGTGGTGCGTCTTTTGTATGATGTCCTATTATTACCTGAATGTTTCAAAACAAGGAAATTATGACTTTGCATGCAATCAGCATCAGTTATCTAAATATTTTGTCCAGCAGGGAGCACTGTAAAAACTTCCGTACCAGAAGGCCTACTGTTAGGAAGATAAGAGTGTCTCAATAAAGCACCGCAGTCTTGAACGTTCTGACGTACGCATGCGTAAACCGGTCCACCAGCGGTAAATTGTCTTTCGTAGTCGAGAGTCATCGAACAGTTCTTATTACTCAAAGTTGTTGACATAAGAGTAAACGTTATCACATCGACAACACCGAGATAACGGGATATCTAAGCTGCGAAGAATATGCCCAAAAATAAAGGTAAGTCCCCTTGAAACGACGTTTTCTTTGCTCGGTGCTCCCGCCGACTCGTACACGCAGAGGAAAACGTGCCACACGGTTTGAGACAGACTAGCCAGAGCTAGCTAGATAACGTTACGTCGATAAGTTAGCATTGCTAGCTAGCCAGCACGGACAGCAAATTCTTCCAACTGTGATCATAGCCAGCCATCTGATTTTTAACCACTTTGGGATCAGTGTACTGTAACTACTTATATTAAACAAATAAAGTAACGGTCCCTTCAACATCAGCGGATCAGACTGTTCAGGCCGACTGCGCACTTTCGCTGTTCTATTAATGTTACAACTGGCTATTTAGCACCTAGCTAAAATGGCTTGCTAACTCCCTCATCGAGACAATGGCAAATCCTGCACACATATTGTTGGTATTAATTTGCTGTAACTTAACGAAAATAGCTGTGCTAGTCTATCAAGGATAAATAGTGACTATTGCGGGAATTCACATATCCGTTAAATTGTCTTCTTTAAAGTGTTACATAGACCCAAACCGTTTCATGTTAGTTTGCTAGATGGCAAGCTAGTTGCAACTAGCCAGCTAACTAAGCCATGCTAATTTGCCCATCCCTTCTCAGTTCACATGGGTTTCTGCTATTCTAACTTGTAGCGATAGTACGAGTTCTTGTAACTCTTGTGATATTTCGTGTCAGAATTGAAGGGGGGGGGGATTGTATATTTTGTATCTCATGTTTAGCTGTCCAGTTAACTCAGTTCAATTACCGAATATTATTCCACCCTGGGTAATTGTAATTTTAGAGTGAAATGACAAGTCACTGACTGTCCCTCATTTCTCAGGTAAGGGAGGAAAAAATCGTCGACGTGGAAAGAATGAGAATGAGTCGGAGAAGAGAGAGCTGGTGTTTAAAGAGGATGGGCAGGGTGAGTATCAATATTATATAATGCTGGATTTTGTACTAAATAAATGAGCAAGTTTTCTATAAATGACACAACCATAACACACGTTGCCCTGTTATGCTACCCTGTTACTGTAATAGATGACATGGGGAGGATTCGATCCTGCTTGGATCACAGTAGTGAATAGCTCATCTACTCATTTCTCTTTCTGGGGTACAGAATATGCTCAGGTGATCAAAATGCTAGGGAATGGACGGTTGGAGGCCATGTGCTTTGATGGAGTCAAGCGCCTCTGCCACATTCGAGGAAAACTCCGGAAAAAGGTAAGAATACACTGTTCCGCCACGCACACGACTGAACAGGGAAAACCCTGACTCAACATTTTCTCAAAGGGTTGTTGGCCTCCATAGTCAGAAAGCACGATAGGTCCTGTATGTAAGTATGGGATGCGTTTGGAACAATGTAGGTTTTTTGTGTCCCAATTTCTTGTAGGTGTGGATTAACACGTCGGACATCATTCTAGTGGGATTGAGAGATTATCAGGTGGGTTTCATCCTGGATTACAGCATGAATTCATCATATTAGTGATTGAAGTAATACTTTCAGGTGGTTAATGGGTACAGCTCAGTGGTTGAGTATTTGACTGCTCATTGCAGGTTCAAATCATATGATCATCGTATGTTGCATTGAATAGAAGCACCAGACAAATGAACACCCATTTCCAACATGAGAATGTCGATTTGGATACACCAGTGTTGAATTCCAGCAACTGTACAATGATGTAACTGTTGTACTCCTTCCTCAAACTAACCTGCCCTCCTATTCTCCCCTCACTCCAGGACAACAAAGCTGACGTCATCCTAAAGTACAATGCAGATGAAGCCCGCAGTCTGAAGGCCTATGGAGAGCTTCCGGAACACGGTACGTTACTCTACCTCAAACATGTCCACTTGGTGGTCTTGATCGGTGGTCTTCAACCCTGGTCCTCAGGGCCCATTGTCCTGCATGTTTTGGATATTTCCCTGCTCCAACACACCTGATTCAAATGAATGGGATGTTATCAAGCTCAGAGTATGCTGTCAATGACTGTGTAAATTAGGTTTTCTGTATGTTTTTATTATCTTTTGTTTAACTTTTCCCTGTTGTGTCCCCCTTTTATAGCCAAAATCAACGAGACAGACACCTTTGGCCCCGGGGATGATGACGAGATTCAGTTTGATGACATTGGCGATGATGATGAGGACATAGATGATGTAAGTATTCTCTGAGCCCTACAAAAGATTGTTACCATGGTGATTAGATTATTATGGTCAGCCGTATCCAGGAAGTAAATAATGACGGCGCATAGGATCACAATGGTGACATCATTAGTCAGACATGCATCAGACAGTGCATTCCTTGTCCAGTTCACTTGTTCTACAAAGATTCCACTGTACTTTTATTTAGAAGGGGTTCATCCGATGCCCTGAATTCCAGTAGTGGTAACACAGTGTCTGTAACCATTCAGTAGACCAAGTGGTTTTTAAATCTTCATTCTCCTACAGATCTAAGAACCAGCTCCCATAGGAAAAGGTGAGGATTTTCCCTTCAGAGAATCGACACAGGACCTCCACAGCCACACGAGGACTCTGTCCCCCCCTTTTGCCTACAAAACAACACGATTTCATGGAGGTCGAACCCTCTCATGTTCTCACTGACGCCGTGACTGCAGCATCTCTCTACACATTTATTTGCGTTATCTTTTTAAATGTATTTATATCAATTTCACGCCAAGTGGAATTTAGTTAAAAGTACAGAATCTCTGGATTCGCAATAAAAAGATAAACCATTTTATGTTTGGTCTGGCAGTCTGTATCATTGTAGTTCATTGGTATTAACACTCTTTATATAGTTTAGATAGACAGAATGAAAATGTTTATTGATTATGGGATGACAAATATCCCTGAAGATGCCAATGTATCTTTTGGAATGTTTCTTTTGTTATTACATCATATTCCAATTACAGCATTGCAGTTAGATGAAGTGCTTTATTTTGTTGTTTTGAATCAACCAATGGCCAAATGAAGGCCCCCTCCAGCCCTCTTTAAAATCAGTCTATTTTTTATTTCCACCCCAATGTGTCTGTCTGTTTTTATGTAACGTTTCAGCTAACTGCTTGTGAGACTAGTCCTGCCTTAGGGGCTCCGTCTCCTATCTGTTTTCTGGAGTCACCGTGAATGCTTGTGTTTCTTTCACACTTTTAATGTACAATGATGTCTGAAGGCTGAGTTTAGGGATTCCCAATAAAGAATTTATCTCCATGAATTTGACTTTTTGACTGAACGCTTTTGTGCCTGGCGAGTGTGAATGCGATTGCACTGTCACTAGGTTGTGCACTTGAGTCTTTATTTTAACATGCACTTGATTTGGTTAACTATGAATTAAATCATGAGCCTTTGTACACAAACGAAATGTAAGCGTAAAATAACGCGATGTTTCAAATAAGAATTATGTAATGGCCTGTTTACTGTATGTGCAAAAGAGTATGAGACTGCGTGTGATATCTAGGGAAAAATTGACCAGTCATGCACGCACTTATACATCCTCGCAAATAATGACGTCATATCACCCTGGGGCTGCATTGATGGCACGTGCACTCTTCGGGCACCCAGACAGTCACCAAAAATAGCTCCGATGTCCTGCGCATCTGGATGTAAACATTAAATGCCACATTTACATGATGCACTGAATTAATGAGCCCCGTGAGACGCTGAAAAATATTTTGGCTGCTCTGTTTGTCTCTCTCTCTCTCTCTGTTTCCCCGAGAAGTCTGCTTCCGTTCAGTTCATAGCTTTCTGCCTTGATTTGCAGCTGGGCCTCCTAACAGTCTCTGCGGAAAAACAGTATTGATCAGAGGCGTGGAAGAAGCAGAGATGACAGTCGCACCGGTGCTAGTTGGTCGTGAGATGACAGGTGAGGTCCGGTTTGAAATATAATGCGGTGGGGCTGGATGTTTGTATTGATGTTGCTGTCATCTTTTTGCCTCAACTGGCATTTGTTATTACAATGATTCAGTAACGACATGCAGCATATAGTTAATTTATATTGTTACCATGCTTTGTGTTTGATTGAAGAGATATTAGGATGTTTTACTTTGCATGGATTTGCATAAATTGACATAATAAATGAATCTGAGCACTGCGCTTGTGTTCGTTTAGGACAACATACCGTTGAACTGTCATACCAGCCGACAAAGCTTGTTAGTTTCACTGTATATGTTTCTTTGTTGTGTCTTGTTGCTTAGTTTTTGTCTGTTAAGTTATGGTATCTGACAAGTATCAATATGGCATGGATATCTAAAACGGGGCACCTGTGCGTGTACCATGTCAACATACGCCGTTAGAGCAGTGGATGACTATGAATCATAAATCATTACCATGCCCTCCATACAGCTGCCCTGAGCCCTCCCCCTATCACTGGGACAAGGCAGTCCACCAGTGAGCTCACATCTCCTTCCAGCATGTCATCCAATCACAGCAGCCCAGCAGGTAAATAACCTCTTAGTATACATTTCTTATACTGATGGGATGCATTCAGTGACTCTGTGTGGGGTGGTACAGCCACAAAGTCCTCACTACCACGAGGACAGATTAGCAGTCGGCATTAGGTCTTGCAAAGTTCCTGGGAGTAAAGACTGACTGTAATCAGGAATCATGAAGGCAAAAAAGGAGTCGTCACGTGTTTTTGCATGACAGATTCAAAGAGCCATTTTAGATGAGCAATTCCCTCAAAGTGCCATTTTAGATTAGCCGTTCAGTCCAAGAGCCAATTATAGATTTGGGAGAACATGAGAGAGAGAGAGAGCCTGGTTTTGTGAAAAGCATATCTTGGTCTGCCTCTACATAACCAGTCAGTGTGGAGAGTCATAAATCATAATTTTACCTACCTAAACCCCCCCCCCCCCCCCCCCCCCCCCCAACCATCCCCCGCCCCTTTATCCCCCAGGGTCGCCTCGGATGGACAGAACTCAGTCAGCGAAAGAGAGGAGGGAGGAGAAAGAGAAGACGCAGGGTATGAGTACCGCTCCAGCTGGAGGGGTTGCATGGGGTCTATCTGTCATCTGTCACCGGGCAGTGGGCTCTCCATCCCTCTTTTATCTCTCCTTCTATTTCTCTCTACCTCTCACACACAGACAGACACGCAGTCTGAAGCGAAGGAATTCTTTACTTGTGCTCACCCACAAGCTAGTTAAGAACCGTGCGCGTTAGTTTACGCCATTCACACGCCACACGTTCCACACGCGACGTGTATGGAAACCTGAATGTGTTTGTGTGTGTGTGTGCGTGTGCAGGTCTCCCCGAGGTGCTGCGCGAGAAGGAGCTCCGCGCGCAGCAGCGTCTGGAGCGCAGTGCCGAGGAGCGCGGGAGGCGGATGGGGGAGCAGAGGAGGAGGGAGCAGGACCGCAGGGCCGCGGCAGAGGAGAAGAGACGCCAGCACGCAGAGGGCGAGAAGGTCAGAGGTCAAACGGATGACGCCGCAGTTCTGCTGGCGCCGCTCCTAACCCTGTTTCTCTACGTTTCTTCGTCCTCCTGTCAATTATTTTGCCCAGTGCCTTTTATTAATTCTTCATACCCGTCCCCTTCCTAGCCTCGCGGCCATCTGCAGTCCCTCTTGTGGGCTATGGGTTCTTTTCCCTGGCTCAGCTAGGCTTGTTTGTTCTCCCCGGATAGACAACCGTTTCCAAATGAAATGAAGCAGAACAAAGCAAAGTTGAACAGAGTTGTCCTGGGTAGCGAGAGCTGAACAGACAGGCTGTTTTCCATAACAGAACTAAACTGCTCGGGGTCGATATCCACGGTATTGATTAAACCTCGCCCAGGACAAATGCATGATCTCCACTGAAGACTTTTCCCTGCCGTGTGGGATAAGGCTTATTGTCTGTTGGAATAATAGTTTGTTCTGCACACGCATAGATAACATGTCTGGGTTTTTTTCTATTCATTCTATCAGGTAGAACTTGAATGAGGATTTAAAGGTTTACACACAGTAGTTGATATGTGACTCAGTTGAAAATCTGTGTGTGCGTGTCATACAGCTTACACACACCTCTACATTTCCTGTCTTCTGACGTGTCCGTGATTCTGGTTAGCATCTTTGTCTGTTCCCAGCTGTTCCAAATGCTAAGCAGATTTGGTGTTTACCAGCCCCCTCTCTCACAGTGACAGTAGCGTCAACCAGGCCTCAACCTCTGGAGGAGGATCGATCCATTCTCGGCTCATGGGGGTGTTTCTGTATGGGAGTATTGATTTAGAGCATGTAATCTCAGACAGCCCCCCGTCTTCCACCCTCATCCCCCATGCCCCGTACCTCCCTCCAACACCCCCTCTCACCCCCTCTTCCAACACCCTCTCTCACCCCCCTCCCCCCCTCCCTTCAGAAACACACATACTGACATTGATTGGGAGGCCTTTTGGGAAGCAAAATGACATCATCGCTAGTGTATCATGAGTTGCTTTCCTGGAAGCCAACTTCCTACGTATATATCTGTTGAGTAGAATCCTTCACATGATTTTATGTGTATTTGTTTAGTGGACATCTTCTGTTGTTATTTATTACATTTGGTAGCTTGTTTCTCCCTCTGGGTAAAGGCAAGGTTGAGTATTTGAATAGATCATGGATCTGCATCATGTGAAATATCAATGTTTTGAATGTAGGATAACTGGTCCATTTCAATCTGATGTGTTTACTGGGTGTAGAGTACTTGTCTCTATGGAACCCAGAGAAAGGTTCTTTTTGAGTCCTGGTTCTGGTTTGTCTTAGTTGCTTAGTCTGCTTTCACCTTAAATGACTCTGATCCTCCCAATATCACAGTGTCTCTCTCCCCTCTATCAATCTATTTTTCACTCTCCCTAAAGTGTTTCTCTATCACTGTTTCTCCTTTTCTTGTTCCACACTCTGTGCCTCACTCTTGTTTAATTTGACCTCTCTCTTTCTCTCATTTAATCCCCCTCCCATCGATCTCTTCACCCCACCCCCTCTCCGTTTCTCCCCTCCTCTCTTCCTCCCCTCCTGCAGTGCTGTGTGTGTGACTGCATTTAGGTTTGAACCCCCCCCCCCCCTCTCCTCCAGAGGTGGGCATTCCCTTCCATCTAATACTGCATTCACCCCCGTGCTGCCAGGAGGTCTTGAATAAACACACACACACACACACACTCCATGAACTGCATCTCCATTATCTGCACTAATGTAGGTAATATTATGAATTATGAATTGGAGGTGAGAGATGAGAGACAGCAAGAGAGCATGGGATATGTCTGTCGCAGGTTAATTACATCAGAACAGAATAATAAAAGATGGGAGTCGGGATGTAGAGAGGGTTGGAAGCAGCAAAAGAGAGAAATAGAGTCTGTGTCAGTGCCTAGTCCTTCGGCGTGTTATGACGTATTTGGGTACGTGCGAGCATGTTCCCCTGCGAGAGCGTGTGTGCACAGTTTCATCGACCAGAAGGGGGATGGGAGGGCTGATGTGATGTCCGTCTGTCTGGCTAAGTGCTATCTGAAATAGACTCAGTCATCATAGAGAGAGAGAGAGAGAGAGCGAGCGAGCGAGCGAGAGAGAGAGAGAGAGAGAGAGAGAGAGAGAGAGAGAGAGAGAGAGAGAGAGAGAGAGAGAGAGAGGTGAGCAGAAGGAGGGTGGGGTGAATGAGAGCAAAGAGAAGGAGAGAGACAGAGAGCGTCAGAGGTACCTAGAGGGAGCAGCAAACAGAGAGAGAGAGAGAGAGAGAGAGAGAGTGAGAGAGGAAGAGAACAGGACAGGACAACGGAGAGATCTTGTTTTATTCATCACGGGGGACAGAGTGAGAGAACGGAGTGAACGAACAAGCCGTCGTTTGGAGGAGAGCAGGGCGAGGTTGCTGCTGCTGCTGTGCGGTAACCATGGCGCATCTGTCTCCGTGCCCGTCGCCGGGGGCCCGTCGCCGTAGCGACGGCTCGGTAAGAGAGTGTCTCTTTTACCCTGTTTTGGAACGGAACGAGAAGGAGAGGCTGGAGGCCCTGGTTCGCCGGAGGGCAGGAGACCGAGACAGGAGGGGGGACGCCCTGGACAACAGGCCTAAGCGCTGGACCTGGGGAGGGCCACCAGGAGGGGTGGAGGGTGAGTACCCACACACACACACACACACAGCAGGGAAGCAGGTTTTTAAAGGGCAAAGACAAGAGAGGGGAGATGGCTTTGAAGGAGGTCTTGTTGTTGGAGGTGGGGGGCAGTGGTGTAGGGGTCAGGAGGGGTGGAAGATAGAGAGCGGTGGGGGATGGGAAAGGGTGGGGACTGATTAAAGACATGGAAACAAGACATTGAGGAAAGACAGAGATGGGGGGAGAGAGAAAGAGAGAGATGGAGAAATCGAGCAATGGAGAGAGAGAGATGGAGTGACAAGGAAGTGGATCAATTTGAAAAATAAGAACAGAGGCAGAAAGAGAGCGAGAGAGAGGATTTGAAAGGGGGGAGGATAGGGGGAGGAAGACGAGCGACCGGGGAGAGAAAGAAAGAGAGAGGACAGAGGCTAGAAAAGGGTGTGGAGGCTGCAATGCAGGGGAGGACAACGCTTTTGTCTTCAGTTTCCTTTGAGAGAGACTGGATTGTGTTTTGCGTGTGTGTGTTTGTCGCCGTATGTGTGTGAGACAGCGACATGGTAAAAAACATGTCGCAGACACATGTCGCTGTTTGACAACAGTGAATGGATGGTGTGTGACGCTTGAACGTATCTAGTTGATTTGCCATCGATAAACGAATTTGAAGAATTTGAGTTGAGTACAATGGACGTGTGGGTTTGACTTTGGCGAGACAGTTAAGATTTGCAACCTGTTAACGTGTTACAGGTGTGTGTCTGACTCCTAGTGCTGTGTTTGAAGTGTGTGTGTGTCTTAGTGAGTATCTCATCAAAGGTGCTGTGAAGAAGTGTGAGTGTGTGTGTAGATGTCTGAATGTGGTTTATTTCCTAGCAGTGCCTCTGCGGGCCTCCAGACCGGTATAATTCCCAGGATGAGATACGCATCTAACCTTGACAGAAAGAGAGACCACACACACATAAACACACACATCTACAGGGGATATTTACTATGTCTGTAAACACCCATCAGTGTGTTATTGTCTACCGCCCACCGACACATCTATGTCCCCTGTCCTGTGTCACACACACATAGATACACACACACCACCTCCAACACACTCTCTCATACGGGGCCTAGCTAATGTGGAGGCATTGTTTTGGCTATATTTGACAGCATGTGTGTTTGGGTGCGTGTGTGTGTGTTTCCATGCTTCCACTGCCGTCATGTAGCAGTGCAGTCGCCAAACTCAGTGGTGCGTCCATAATGCCATCAATTATTCACCTCGCATCCCCCCCATCAGCTTGTCTGCTGCCACTGTTGGCCTGATAGCTGTGGCCAGGGCCTGTCTTCCTGGCTGCCCAGTGTTGGAGTGTAGGACCTGGTCTGGGATCAGTTCACTGTAGGCTTCACTGCAGCAGGAACAGCAGGCTCTCAGCTTACACAGTTTGGAGGGTAGGACCTGGTCTGGGATCAGTTCACTGTAGGCTTCACTGCAGCAGGAACAGCAAGCTCTCAGCTTACACAGTTTGGAGGGTAGGACCTGGTCTGGGATCAGTTCACTGTAGGCTTCACTGCAGCAGGAACAGCAGGCTCTCAGCTTGCACAGTTTGGAGGGTAGGACCTGGTCTGGGATCAGTTCACTGTAGGCTTCACTGCAGCAGGAACAGCAGGCTCTCAGTTTACACAGTTTGGAGTGTATTAGAGGACATAGAGTTACTGACTGCAGGAATTGTGTGTGTGTGTGTGTGTGTGTGTGTGTGTGTGTGTGTGTGTGTATGTGAGAGTGAAAGGTCTATGTTTGTTTGTTTGTTTGTGTGTGTGAGTGTATGAAAGGTGTGTGTGTCTGAAAGGTCCATGGGTGTGCGTGTGTGTGTCTGAAATATCTGTGTGTGTGTGTGTGTGTGTGTGTGCGTGCAGCATGTGATGATGAAAGAGAGAATGTAATGCTTTGCTTTCTCTACTCTGCTACACCTGCTGCCCAGGTAACCCTAAGACCCCGCCCTCTCATGCCATTGGCTCAGCTCAGTCCAATGAGCTCCCTGCTGCTACCAGTCCCAGCCAATCCAGTAACGGTACATACCACCTCTCCCCCCATGTGTCCCTCCCATCCTCCCCACACTCCTCAATCTATTCCTGCCTGCATGTGGATGTTCTTTTGTGTGTTTTTTTCTTGGAGAGTGGACTGCTGTATTCTGGAACATGAATGTGTGTGTTTGTGTATGATTGTATGTGTATTTCCATGACTGTGTGTTCATTGTGCACACCCCAAGTGAAGTGTGCATACAATACAACGACCTGAATTTGTGTTTGTGAGATGTGTCTGTATGATGTTTTTAGTGTTTGATTCCGTAAAGAAACACCCACATTGTTTACATGGTGGAGTCAATCTAGTTTTTACTTTCCATCGCACCATTGGGCTGAATGAATCCCCCCCCCCCCCCAAACAGAACAAAGGTCTTGTGTACTTCCTGGCCTATGGCGATGTTTAGAAATCCCTAGATGAGAGACTGACTGCATCTCAGTGGGGGGTGGGCCTCCCTTCTCCCCGAGACCAGACTGCGCCTGGAGCAGTTTTCAGTACGCCCCCACTTCCACCCCACCCCCACACCCACAGTTTCTCACCACAGTCAAGAGAGACATTTCTTCTTCTGCATGTCCACACATTTGTGAGATTTGTTTCTGGCTTGGTGGTGTTCGTGACTCTGTGAGTGTTTGTGTTCTGGAGCGTTGACGTACAGGGTGGTAGTGGGGTAACTGTTATCTGATATGGCAAAAACTAATCAGGAACGCCCGGATAGTATTGAGTTTATTAGTATGTATTTATTAGTCACCTTGGAAACAAACGTTTCACTGACCTCTGACCTCCTCACCTGTCTGCAGCCTGTGACTTCCTGACTGCACCCCCGTCAGATCCACCAATCAGCAAACGTCTCTCTAACTCCTCAGCCAATCTGCAGTCACCAGACAGAGGTAGGGCGGAGTCAGAATACCTTTGACCAGGCCCACAACCCAACACTCCATTCAGTCTTTCTGTTCAAAAGAACCCGTGTGAGGAATGCTTGTTCCTTTTTTTTGAAGGACCAAGCATTTTTCCAAGCACACTTCTGTATTGGTGTGTGTGTGTTTCCTTTATTTTGTGTGTGTCATTGTGTCCGTCTTTTAGCGCCGCCCAGTCCCCAGAGGGCCAATAGGAAGAGTGTGTCTGACGACACCAGAGGGGCCGCTAGGATACCAACGGTCCGTACAAACGCTCTCCACCACTCAGCTCACTACACCTGTGGCTTCACCTCTGGAGGCCTAGCTGAGGCCTAGCACAACAGCTGTGTGTGTGTTTGTGCTGCTCTGTTACAGACAGAGAAGAGCCCCGCCCCCTGTGGGCCGGACTCTGCCATGAGGCGGCTGGAATCTCCGACCACGCCCACCCGAAGCTCCTCCCCCAGGGCTCAGAGCAAAGGCCTGGGAACGCCTAAGAGGTACACACACACACACACAAAGTCATACACGAACACACAAACGCACACAGGCACACACACAGCAGAACCATGTGGGACGGTCGACAGCAAAGGTGACCCCCTGTCGCCATGGTTTCCAGGGTCAGGTCCACCAAAAGCCGTGCCCAGTCTCCCTGCTCCCCCGGCCAGTACCCGCCCTCCCCCCTCCGTCAGAGGGCGACCACCCCGGTTTGCGATGGCAACCAGGACAGGGGTCACGCCGAGGGCAAAGGTCATGGAACCCTGGATAAGAAGATCCCTAAATCCACCAGCAGAGACCTTGGAGCAGGTACGAATGTGATACGTACTGCACAAATCCATCAAATGTTATGTCCATTAGTAATTGACGGATTGATCGTGTATCCTCCCAAAAGCCGCCATCCATTAGTGCTGTGTCTGTGGAATGGTTGCTGAAATGAGACTGATGTGAGGTGATAGGATGGAGGCCCACAGACAGGTAGACAGACAGAGACAACAGGGAGGAGACTGCTGGCTCAGATGGATGTTCTGTCCTTGAGAGGAGAGTCTGTAACCTGAGCTACCCTTCTGTAGAGCACCACACACACACACACACCTCCCCAAGGTCGATAACCTACGTCTCTCTGTCTGCACACTCCCTCTCTTCTCTCTCCAAATCCTCCACCCCCCCACCCCCCTCCACAGAGTCTCCTGGTACGCCCACGGGCAGGAATGTTGCCGGGACAACCGATGCGGAGGAAGCGTCCAGGCTCCTGGCGGAGCGCCGGCGTCTGGCCCGGGTGCAGAAGGAGCAGGAGGAGAAGAGGAGGCAGGAGGACGTGAGGTGGGCTGGGGGAACAAGAAGGACCCTGGGGGCTGGGGGGGACGAGAGGGGCTTGGTGACAGTAACCCGGGGAGCCATACCGCTGACCTGCCTCTCTTCCCAGATTGAAGGCAGAGGAGGAGCTGAGGAGGCGGGAGGAGGCCCAGGAGAGGCAGGAGGCGGAGGCCCGCAGAGCAGAGGAGGAGAGAGAGAGGCAGGAGGTGGAGAGGAGGAACAAAGAGGAGGAGGACCGGAGGATGAAGGAGCGACGCTTGAGAGACATGCAGGACCAGCTAGACAGAGAGGTCAGGGGGTCAAGTTCATCAGTCAGAGGGCGTCTGAGCCCATTTATAGGCCTCTTACATTTTGATATCAGAAAGAGAGGAACCTCATAAGCGTGTGTATGTGTCTGTGTGTGTGTGTGTCTTCAGAGAGAGAAGGCATTCCTGCATGCCCAGAGGGAGGCGGAGAGGAAGAGACAGGATAGAGAACGTCGGCACATACAGGAGGAGCAGGAGAGACTGCTGAGAAAGAAGGTAACACACACACACGCACATACACTGACACACACACACACACACACTGACACATACACACTGATACACTCACATACACATTTACACAGAGACCCACATTGATAGACAACACATGCCCACATACACACACATTCAAACTGATAAAGACACACAAAAGGCACGTCCACACCATCCTAGAGTACAGTCTCAGTGCAGTCCTGATGAAGCCTTTTGACATGAGACATCTGAACTCCCTCGCTACAGCGTATTGAGGAGATTATGAAGAGGACCCGGAAGACTGAAGTTGACTCCCCCGCCTCTGCACAAGGTATGAGACACACCACTCACACACACACACACAGTCCTGATCTGACTCAGCTGCAGTGTGACTCAGCAGACTGAGAGGCTTGAAGCTCGAGAGCTCCCTCCGGTGGCTGTACAGGTGGGCTGAGCACCAGACTGTACTAGACTGTATACTAGGCTGAATTAGGCTGCACTAGGCTGTACTAGGCTGTACAAGTGGGCTGAGCACCAGACTGCGTCTCTGGACACATGTTCCAGTCTGAACCCGACCCGAGTTCAAGAGCACAGTAACCGTGTCCGACCCAAAGCCAGCAGGTGTTCTGTATAAATCGAACCTGAGCCGAGCCAGTTTATGTAAGCTGATGCACTGAGGTTGACACACAGACAGTGAGTCCATCATTTGAAATATGTTTACACCATATTTTCACCAAAAAGAAACCAAAGCCCCGCGTCAAGCAGGCGAGCCCGGCCTGTTGATCCGAACCCGGGGCGCCACCCTGTGGTGCTCCCTGCCTCACTCTCAGCTAAGCAGGCCTGAATCCCGGCGCGCGGACACCTTCACAACTGTGTGTCCCTTCTCACCCCACAGGTGTGCCTGAGGTGAGGGGGCTGGCTGGAGGAGGGTACGAGGAGGATGCCGGGGCGGACGTTACACCCGTTTCAGCCCCACCGGACTCCCCCCTCATCACGCTGGGCCCGCTGGAGACTAAGAGCGGCGGAGACGAGCTCTCGGACGGGGTCCAGTCCATGGACGTTAGGTGGGCAGCATCTCTGATTGAGTCTGTCTGTCTCTCCGTCAAGTCCCTCTGGGCTGCCAGCCTGCCTCGCCTGCTTGCAAAAAGGCCAATCGGTCCTCTCCCACTTTTGATCCACAAAAAAATATTTAACGGCCGCATCCTCACAGATAAAGCCATACAATCGAAATAATTAGATTTTGCCTTGCTCTCGAGTCTATAGGAGGTTTGTCATACTGTGGCAGCAATCGTTGCTCTCTCACATCTCCCTGTCTGTCTCTCTCACATTTCCCTGTCTGTCTCTCTCACATTTCCCTGTCTGTCTCTCTCACATCTCCCTGTCTGTCTCTCTCACATCTCCCTGTCTGTCTCTCTCACATCTCCCTGTCTGTCTCTCTCAAATCTCCCGGTCTGTCTCTTGCAGCCCAGTGTCGAGGGACGAGCTTGTGAGCGCTCCGGAGTTCTCCCAGGTCACTGAGGGGTTAAACAGCCTGAGCAACGTCCGCACCCTGGAGCAGCTGCTGGACTTGACCGCCCAGGGGCGCAAGCAAGTGACGGGGGTCGACTCCCACCCCTTCCCCAAGCTGAAGGCCAGCAGTGCTGCGGGGCTTGGGGACCTCAACAAGAACCTGCTGATCCAGGGCTACAACGCTGGCTCCTTCCCCAGCCCTGCCAGAGACTCCTCCCAGATACTCCAGAGCCTCAGCTCCAGCCCTGGCAAACTGGACGTCCAGTAACCAGGTACACACACACACATAAAGGTAGTTTTTTCTATCCTGGTGGGGCGTGGCCATTCACTCCCATTCAAAATCCTGTTATCTCTAACCACTAACCTCTAGCCTTATTGTTGTTAATGGTCTAATATTGTAACATGTTAGAATTGCATTAAGGGTTAAGATTAGGGTTAGGGGTTAGTGGTTAAAGATGCATGTACAATTAACAATTTAACAATACTGTTACACAATCTCTAACCACTTACCCCTTTTTGAATCAACCTATATTTCCCCACTCTTCACTCTTTCTCAACTCCTCCTCTTCCTCTCTTCCTTCCTTCTACAGGGAACTGCTTGGGGCTGAAACTGGACTGGTACAGACAGGAGCCAGGAGCAACAGGGTGGTCTTTCCCCCCGGTCAGAGAGACCACCGTGAGAGACCAGGGTCTTCCTGTGCCTCCGCCCTCCCCCTCCCCCCCTCTCCCCCACCTCAGGGTTCGGGGGGGGGGGGTCGTTGGAGACCCTCCATCTGCACCATCACCCACCATCCCCTGCCCCCCCCCCCCCTTCCCCCGGCCTTCCTAACGAACAGCTGCTGAATGTGTGGGGGTCTCATCCGTATCGACACACCTGCTGAATACCATGAAACAAACACACACACAATTATACTACAGGAAAGCAACGCTTTGAATCTCAGCCCCTAGCTGCGTAATACTCTGTATGGATCTGTGTCCATTTTTGTTGATGTCATCACTCTGCCTTTGGGCATTATGACGTGACATGATGTGACACAGTCTTATGTTAATAATATCCTGTAGCGTTTATTCTGTAAGGAGTTAGGATGACTGTTGTCATTCTGTTGCATCTTTAGAGGGGACTTTGTCTTCTGTAAATACTGTGGCCTGTCAGGGGGATAGTTCTAGGCTGTGGTTGTTGCTGTCTAACTAACTACTGTTTGGAGTTGATTTCTGTCCATGTTTATGATCGTGTGTTCACACACCCAAACTGTCCTGCTGTACGCTTGACAGTTGGCACCCGTGACTATTTAACTATATGCAGCATTTTAGTTACTCAATCTGCTATCAATTCGTTGGCATCCCGCATCTGAAGAAAGTGGATACCATCGTATATGAAAAAGCCTGGCTTTGTCGGTTTATGTGCTTTCACATCATTGATTTAGTGAGGATGTAAAGGACCTGCAGATTAACAGTGCTCCATGGTGTGAAATTGGTGTGGAAAATAATCTGTGCAAAAAGTTGTGGCGGTTGTTCTGTATTTTTATTTGCAGGCTCAGAATTATAGAAAATATAGATTATAGAAGAGCAGTGATGTGTATGTGTGGACTGTGTAACGGCTCTAGCTGTAGTTTAATGTGCACTGTTCTAGTTGTGTTGCACCACGAGACTCTGAAGATGCTTATCTCTGCTCCTGTTGGACGACACTCTTACTCTGAAACTCAAAATACCCAGTAAATGCAGGTTTAACCTATATAATATGTGGGGACATGTGTCCTACCAGTCAACTATCAACCACCCATCAACAGCAGCCCCTTAACATCACAACTCTGCCTTTTCAAACGTAATGCAGATCGCACTATTTAACAGCTCTGCTGCTTTCAAAGAATCAAAGTTGACTATGACGGTGTTTTCACATGCTCTTTTTGATGTAAAAACTCAAACTTACAGTAACTGTACTTTGCTCTCAGGGTATGTAGAGCACAGCATGTGTGCTCATCCTGTTGTTCCAGGGAATTGGACATAACATGTTCGATGGCTATAGTGAGGTATGTCCTCAACAGTGAGGTAGAAATGACATCTGTTTATAATTGCTGTCTTCAGTATTACGGAGTTGCAATATCTGTCTCACTCGTTCATTCATTTCCCCCAGATGCTGTTGATATGCATTGTATCATAACGGTCCACCTGCCTTTCAAGGGTTGTATACAGAGTGAACGATTATGGCCAGAATGTTAATCACAATGTCACTAAACACAGATGTCACTGCAGCTGGTAAATTATAGATGTGGTGCATGGATATATCTGCTGATAAATAAACAATAAAATCTCATCAAGACATTTACTAGTCTTTCTGTGTTATCGTGTTGAATCAGGTTATTTTTAGAGCTACGCACAGACAAAGCAGTTGGCCTACAGAGCCATGGAGAGAGATCTCTCTCCTGCTCTATGGCTCTGGCCCTGACATTTTCGACGGTCGCACGGTGGCAGTAATCTTCCTATCCGGTTGTTTTAGTATCTGATGAAAACACTTCCGGGGTATCTGTTTGGAACCGCGAGCTGAACGAAGACGACCACTAATTGTGCATGTTTTCAGTTTCTCAACATTAAACATTTGTAGCTCTAAGGACTATAGAAAGAATAACTTGTCATTTGTCCAATTACTATATCGTGTCGGTTGTTTTGCAGCCTGGGTTTCTTTTCCGTTTCCAGGACCGTGCACTGGGAGTTAACTATTAGCTGGTTCAGTCGTTTGCTGCTTTCAAACTACTGTAGCGTTATATTGTTTGGGTAAGTCTGCATGCTTCCCACTTAAACATTTGTATTTGATTGTTTGTTGTTTTGTTGTAATTGTAATGATCTAAATACGATTTGTACATTTCTTTTTTCTATTGCAAAATACATGATCTTTAAAGTAGCATATTCACTACAGTGCATTTATTAGCTAGCGACTGATCTCGTTACTTTGCTGTTACTGTACAATAAATGTTAACTTATTATTATACGCAATCGTTGTGTACATTAGTGTGTTACAGTTTGCAAAGTGAGGGGTTATCAACACAGGTCATTGTAAAGATATTGTACGGATGACTGGGAGCTATATAGCTAGAGCTAGCTAGCTCCCAGTCATCCGTAGCTGGTTCCGCCAGTGGTTCCCAACCCTGGTCCTCAAGGCACCCCACCCTGCATGTTTTAGATGTTTCCCTGCTCCAACACACCTGATTCAAATGAATGGGTCGTTATCCAGCTCTGCAGAAGCCTGCTTATGACCATTCATTTGAATCAGGTGTGTTGGAGCAGGGAAACATCTGAAAACAAGCAGCACGGGGTGCCCTGAAGACCAGGGTTGCCAACCACTGAGCTATAGAATAGGTCAAATAAATTAACGTCTGTAATTTGAAAGTTTTTAATCGTTTTGTTTTGCACTATAGGTGATTAAAATGTCAAGACCAAAATCACCTCAATATCTCCACAGGTAAAAAAAGAAACGTTTATGAAAATATATTCTAAATACAAATATATAGACATAATAAATAGCATTGTGACATTGTGATGAACAGTTAATTTAGGTAACACCATTTGACATCCTAAAAGCTGTTTGCATGCACTAAGAATGCATTTCAAATGTATCTTTGTACAGAATGAGCCCCAGAAGACATGAAGGCAGAGGAGGCCGCTCTCAGCCGTTTCCATGGGACGACCCTGACTTTGACCCCCAGAGGGTGCAGGTTGACCTCAAAAGGGTCCCCTGGAAGGAAATTCCCGAGGACCGAAGAGAACGCTTCACGGAGGACATCCACCCTGAGGCCCGGAGAAGACCCCCTCTTTCCCCAGACCACCACCGGCCTGGACATCCTCCCAACCTCCGTCTGAAGGAGTACCACCGCAGGACCCTATCACCGTCTCACGAGCTGGGCTACGCCCAAAGCAGGAGGCTCTCTCCGAAACACGAGCTCGACCACGAGGAAGGAGATGATCGAGGAAGAGACGGATTCAGAGAAGACTGCGGAAGGTTTGAAGGAAGGGATCCAAGTTCTCACTCTCCTCAACGTATTCCCAGGGAGAGGTTGCCTTCTGTGGCCGTGTCGCACTCGCACCATCCCTGTGACCTCCATAGAGACCCCAACATGGGCTGGAGGAGAGAGGACCAGATCAGAGGGCAAGGGAGGTCCAGGGAACGGAGCCCGAGGGAGAGGTTTCAAGACCAAGGAAGAAGTCAGGGGAGGGACAGGGGAGGGGTAGAAATGCATGTTCCATTTGAAGACAGGCGGAGAGAGGATCTGCCAAGAGAGAAGAGCCCACACTCAGACAGGTACAGGAAGGATGAAGTAGTGACCCGTTGGTAAATTACGGACCGTATAGTCCGTGGTGTTTTGTGATCAGAGCCAAAGAAGAAGAACTGGGAGGAAAATTCTACTTTCCTAACCGTAGTGTTATAATGACGTAACGTTTCTTCAAGATGTTTGTTGCTTGGTTTGATACACAAAATGCTTATATTTGCTCACGTCTCTAGTGCATGTTTGTACGGCTTCAATTAGTTTAGTCAGTGATATCATTTTCCTTGACCTTCTGCATTCGGCAAACTTCTTTTATCTATTAACTCAATAACTCATCACCTTAAGACATCTCTCTTATGAATGCAAATTACACATTTTCTTGAATACATCAATCGAAAACAAATATCACATTATAATACTGACAACCTAAATGTAGTTCAGTCCCATTTTCCTGTGCCGTTGTTGAACAACTTCACCTGCTCTTATGTCAACACAGGTACGCGAGGGACTCAGAGTTTAGAGAGCGGCCCCGCTTGCTGGATCGGCCTTTAGAGGGCTTTGAAGGAGGCCCAGGGGACCACTGGGGCACCCAAGGAGGCTTTGTCAGGGAACCATGCCCCCTTATTGTGGAACATGATCATGGCATGATGACCAGTGGAGGTCCGCCACGAAGGGAACCAGCAGACGATCAGAGAAACCGAGGCCCAGGTCGTTACCGAGACTCAGACAGGAACCTTGACTATGGTCGAGAGGACCCGCGGCATCGGGTCGGATCATCACAGGAGAGATTCAGAAAGTCCAATGTTAGAGAAGAGGGCAGAGGTCACTCCGTTCATGATGCCAGGAGAAGCCCGATTAATCCCGTTGCCAGGAGAAGCCCGATTAAACCCGTTGCCAGGAGAAACCCGATTAATCCCGTTGCCAGGAGAAGCCCGATTAATCCCGTTGCCAGGAGAAGCCCGATTAAACCCGTTGCCAGGAGAAACCCGATTAATCCCGTTGCCAGGAGAAGCCCGATTAATCCCGTTGCCAGGAGAAGCCCGATTAATCCCGTTGCCAGGAGAAGCCCGATTCGTCACAATGAAAGGAGAAGCCCGATTAATCATGATGGCATAAGAAACCCTGTCTACCCTGAAAGGAGTAGCCCTATGGGTGTCCAACTTGGCAGAAATGGTCCAATGGGCCACCGGGACAGAGGCAGCCAAGGACACAGGGGCCGGGGCAGTCTGGCTCAGAGGGGCAGAGGGAACCTCTCACGGGGTGGAAGGATGGAAACGGGCCCCTCTAGGAACCAGCCCCACGCACAAACGTTCCCTGGTGGGCGATCACATTCCCCTCAGGAGCACCAAAGACCGGGTTTTCGATCCAGAGATCCAGCCTGGGACGTCAATCCCAGAGATGAGGAATCTGATTGGGTGCACCCCCCAAAAGTACCTAGGTTGGAGCCAGGCAGGCCAAGAGGAGCAGGCCGGCCACCACTAGACAGCAGGATGGGTCCTGGATTGTCAAGAGAGAGGGACCTCAACCCACGTTGGAACCCACACAAAAAAGTTGGCGACGCTAGAGTCCTCAAACCGGATGCCGTAGAAGAGGAAACGCTCACCATCAAAGTGGACATGAACCGACCCATGGGCCAGAACAGGTAAAGTATATCCGACCTCAGCTTAAAGGGCCATGGGTGAAAGTTCATGCTACCGTTCAAGACTTCACCGTAGGACGCTATTGGAAGATTTGGAGGCTGTTGGAAGAAAGAAACTATTTTGAAATGCCTTTATTGTCAGGGCACAATCAAAAGAAACCTTTCAAACCGATGCATTTTGGCATGAAGTCTTCATCAAGGAATCAAACAGAGCTCAGAGAACAACTGGATACAGGATTCTGTCTGCAACAGATACTCAACAAATGGATGACATTTTACAAGACAAAAACTGGAGGTATTTTGGTATGCATGCTCAGGTGGAACATTGCACGATGAAGTCTTGGAATCCACCAACAGCACACCATCTTCATATCTCGTGGAAGGAGCAAGACATATAAGCACCCATTCCGTAACATGATCTGCAAGATGACGCTATTCAGAATCAGATGTGCATGTTGATCCTCTTTAGGAAGAGTCAATATGGACATAATCGTTTGACGCATCTTTCCATATCGAAATCTATCGCAACCACCAGTGGAAGCACTGAATGGCACTGGAAAACTCCTATATCAAGGAGCCCTTTTATGAAGACCAGCCAAATGTCAGACTTCTTCCGCCTTCGAGTACATCTTATCATACACCGCTGAAGTGGAAAACATCCTACGTGGAGCAAGAGATTGGACGAAGAGTCTGACCGCTCTGCTCGGGAAACCACACAACAATTAAGGAAAATACAGGATTTGACTACTGACTGGATGACTAAGCACAAGAGCCTGTTGGTTACTGATCATTCACATCATCAAGAGCCACAGAAGAACCTTCATGCCAGTGGCCATGGTGGTCCACTGTGTTACGACTGTTTGGGGCATGTCTTTGGGGTAAGTTCAAGATCGACGCAATGAAATGAATTGACTAAAACGATTTGCGACACAAGGACGCGTGGAAGATCATCTGGATGACTGTCAGATAGATTACAGTTTGTGAACTGGATTCTGGGTCCATGTGAAGTGGAAGATGGCGGGTTCCCTGCTAGCAGCAAAACAAGACTGGTTAAGTACCACACAACTACTAGCTATAAGAATATGTTCATCAGGACGCCCAGCCTTTTTTATGTGTTCATATTTTTGTCATTTTCATATTTTATTGAACAGTGAAAGTATGTGAGAGACAGGGAAAGCGGGGAACACATTTAGATAATGGCTTGGGCTGTATTCCAATTTGCACCTCTGCGGCAAGACCTCAGCACATGCGCAAAGCGGACTTAACTGGTGAAACATCAAGGCGCTCCTTGCCTTCTGAAGAACTTGTAAATTATGAGACTTGTCCACAAATTGGAAGGAGAGAGATGAGAGATAAAGAGGATGTGTCACAACAGAAGCCAATCAGTGGATCTTGTATGGGCAAGAGGAGCACTGACCAGTCCTTGAGGAGACCCCATCTGTTGATCCAGATTAAAAACATCCATGCGCTTTTCATGTCTGTGGAAAAACGATGAGACAGTGACATTTTCATTCTAGCAACAAAAGGCCTCATCACTGAAGCAAATTTGAGGTTCAGAAGATGGTACTCATGTCTGGTCCTGCTTGCGATCCTCACCCAGACAGGGACCAGGTTGCACACATACCTGCACTGCACCAAAACAGGCACGATCAAGGAGCACAGTCCCAAGACTTCCATCCCATCAAGGCTGTATGAAGTAGGTTACAATGTTACTGGAGACCTGGAGCATCGTCAGGACAAACTTTAAGGAAACGACAGCAATGTGCACTCCCATGTGCTTGACCCATGTAACTCAGTGGAAGATCATCATAATCACACACACACAGTGGGACTAGCCTGGCCACTGGATGGGGTAGAGTGGTTCTTCTGGTGCAAGATGAGATTCCTTCCTAGGATTCATTCCTTTAGACATTTATTGAAGATTGAAAAAGAACGTGTGGTGGATGGCAGTCTGGCCGTAGAAGCTGATGGCAGCCATTTTGCTTTGTTGTAAATTGTATGAAGAGACTCTTCAAATCATGTGAAGATGTAATTTGAGGTATCACATTCAAGGCCTGTTGCAAGAGGCTCAAGTTTGCCTAGGAATTATGGGTATAGCATCGGCATGCGTTTATATGCCAACCCAAGATGTCTGAATTTGAAAAACAAGAAAAGATTTTTGTGGATCAGTGATGGCAAGCTTTCCATCCCCTGAACATTCCCCAGTAATTGCTGCATAGCAACGGATATTCAGAGGAGACTGGAACAAGCATCAGAGTGGGGATTAAACATGTTTATCCAGTGGATGAGAAGGTCCTCCGCATTGTACAATGTATTGAGCACTCGTTATAGCAAGATGCGACCACCAGAAGTGACAAGAACCACATTTAGCACAAGATGTCAGTAGAAGAGCTGACGTTAACCACAACCACGGATATTAGTTTGAAAAAAAAGCATGAACTTTCACCCTCCCTTCTAGAAACATCTTGTGCACAGCAAGGGATGTCCGACACAGTGTGTTTTGTTGGGGGGGGGGGGGGGGGGGGTTGGGCTGCAAAACCAATAATAAATGAGTTAGCAATTTGAGTTAGCGAGTTCCCTCAATTTCAGCACTAACGTTATACCAGCTAATGAGTCAGTTTACCCTGAGCTGGTAACCAAAGGTAAGTTTATTTGGTAAGGTATGGTACATCATTATGTGTGTTCTTATTGAAACAAAAGAATAGTAATGGCCTGTCACAATTACTCTACACGGTGACGAATGCATGGTAGGAACAAAGTCAGCTGTAATATTGTTTTGAAATTAAGCCCATTCTCCCAATCCTGTTGATTTCCATAGCTGATTTCCCTCTTCTCCTTCCTGTAGCAAACTGTGCTACTCCTCAGAGAGACAGCTGTCTCTGGACCTGGTCAATGTCGGCCGCCAGAGACTCGACTTCCTGCCCATGATGGAACATTCTGGAACATACCGAGAGAACTCGGTGCACTCTGGAAACTTTGCCCAGGAAATCATCACACTTGTGCACAAAGTTAAGGGTTGGTACATTAAAGAGTTACCTACACACACACACACACCCACACACCAAATAACTACCTCTTAAGTCAAGACAAACAGAAATCTACTGACACCTCAGACACAGTGTACTATATGCATCCATTGTGAGCTACTGAAAAATATAAATGTTCTTTCCTCTCCAGAACACTATTTTAGAGGAGATTGTGTAACCCTCAATGAACGCTTCTCCGTGCCCCAAAAGGGTGGTTTACGTGCAGAAGCGAAAGCCGAGGTTGAGCCAGAGAGGCCCACTCTGAACAGGTGCATCTCGTACACCTCTCATCAACCTTCACACTCTGATAGTCTGACATTGACATGGATAACTAAGAGTGACAAACCTCCAGGTGCGCGCCATCTATCCTCCATGTTCTTTCTCCTCCGTCTCCAGGCGTTTCAACATGAACAAGATGGACCCTGATGTCGAGCCTCTCTTCGACGCGGGCCACATGCAGGTACAAGTCACAGCGTCACGCGAACAGACTGCAGAATCCAGTCGCCAAACATTTGTAACCATCTGTGCGTAATGGGCATAGGTCAGTGGCAGGGCATTTGACTGGTTCAAAGCATCTATTAAAGGATTACATGACCTGAATAAATGCCGTATATCTCCTTACATCTCCAGTACTGTACTGCTCCACTGCAGAGATGTGCACCTTGCTCAGATGCAACCACTATTGTGTCTGTGTAGGCCCTACACCGTAGGGGGTTTAAATGGGTGGATGGATCTTAGCATTTTACATGCACATATGGCGTACATGGGACATGTGTAATGATCGTTTTCGATGATCGACACTCTTATTGCTTTGTGGGATGATGGGTGAACAGATGCATCATCTGATTGATAGTGTGTGTGTTTGAAAGGCCGCTCCTAGGCAGCGTGTGGTGAGTGACCCTGGGGACCTGAGGCACGACCTGGAGAGGAGGAGACAGGAGAGGCTGGAGGGAGTGAAGGTCACCATCCCTGGTGGTGGCCTCTCACAGCGCCCCCTAGAGCCCAGCAGGTAACAATGCACACTGGAAAACTATACAATTATAATTATTATATAATTGATTATTATATAATGATTCATATATGCATGTTTTATCCACACGTGTCTTCCACAGCGAGCTGAATGAGCCTGATGAGGGGATGGACCTGGATGAGGAAGATGAGGGGTTCTCAGGCTGGCGTGGAGACGCTGGACAGGGGAACAGATGGGATGGACACATGCTGAGAGACGTGGGGGTTAGAAAAAGATTATGAATTCACTCAAACTGGAATAACATCTTGAACTGTGTGAAAAACAGTGGATGTGAGGGTGGCCCGGTAGCTCACTGCATAAGTGCGCATACCATGTAGGCCAGGGGTGTCCAATCCTGGTCCTCGAGGGTCACTGTCCTTCATGTTTCAGATGTCCCTGCTCCAGCCCACCTGATTCAAATGAATGGTCATTACCCGGCTTCCACAGAGCTTGATAACGACCCGTTCATTTGAATCAAATGTGCTGGAGCGACAAAAACATCTAAAACATGCAGGACAGTGGCCCTCGAGGACCAGGGTTGGCCACCCCTGATGTAGGCTGAGGCCTTACTGCAGCAACCTGGGTTTAAAACTGGCCTGGACCTTTTGCTGCATGTCTTTCCCCTCTCTCTCTCCCTGCCTTAAAAACTGTCCAATAAAGCAGGAAAATGTAAAAGAGATATCTTAAAAGGTTTTCCTCCATCTAGCATCAGAGGAAAGGAGGCCCGTTCCGACCCAACACAGGTGCCCAGCGGAGAAGCAACCGACCACCAAATCGCAACCGTCCTGGACCAATGAGGCGACAGAACCGCAACGTCGACGGTTAGTGCTGCTCAGTCACACACACAAGAATATATACATGTGCATTCACGTATGTAAGTGCCTCAGTTTCAGCCTGCTTACATTTTCGTGGTTTGTAGCTATTAACACATGTACTTGTGTATATATAGTCCTGTTATGTTTCGCGCTGGCCCTGTGATGTAAAAGTGATTTCTCTTTCCTGCCTCCTGTCTTGGGAGTTGGCTGGTACTCGGTGAATCAGATTTAGTCTTGGCCGCTGTGTCACTGTGTGCAACCCACACCTGACCGTGGGACCTTTGCCCTCGGAAGGGTATTCCTGCGGTATCTTAATAATATCTCAGCCAATCCAATCATCTGTTGTCCTTCTCTGGCCAATCCGCTCACCTCGCTTGCCCTCCAACTGTGAGTACAGTTAGAGCCATAGCCGGCCTCTGACCTATTTGATCTCTTTCAGGTGTCAACTGGTGATTGGTGTTTTAAGATGGATCACACCGTGAACACTGCTGACGGACTGAGAGGACTCATCCAGCCAATCCGACGCATTAGGTAACACCAATAATCAAAATGACTAGGGTTTACTGTTGGCCTTTCTACCAGACTTCAGTCGGGGTGACCCTTTTTCATTTAGTTTTAGTTCAGGTCAGTCTTGATGCCTTAATGTGAAAGAAATGAACTTCATAATTTCCCCTGGCAGTTACATGTAGTATTTTGTCATAAATGCTGCTTATCTTTTGTTGTAACATTTTTGTTTAAAGAAGAAAACGTTGTGGCACTGTGTCATTTCCTAGCACTGTTGTTTGCAGTTGATGGTTAATCTCCTGTATTTTAGCTGTGATGCCAGCTTGGCTGACATCTTTGTTTGACCCGTTTGGTTTTCTTTGGCAGATGTTCCATAGTCTGCATATGAGATGTCTATTCAATAAAATAAATTACATTTCTCAAATGACACGTGACGATTTTTTGCATTGTATCTGGCATTTTAAGTGCATTTGCGATCCCAGTACATAACATTCTGAGATTATTTTTGCAATGAGTATTGTGAGGGACAGCCATGTGAAGCCAAGTGTGACACTGGTCTACTAACCGCTGTGCTGTGAAGCAGGACAGATCTTTCCTATGCGTGTCAGGGGGAGTGGTAGGAATCACACAGCGGCTGTCAAAAAGAAGAGTTCTTTAATCAGGACTCCGGAAATACAAAAACAAGAAATCCAGTCTGGGAAAATAAAACTAAAATATGTAGTCGCTCAAGGCTAACCCCAAAACAAGGGTAAACAAACTGTATACTCCAGGATACAGTTTGCAGGTTTGAATGGAGAGACCAACAGTTCAACAGGTGAAAAGGATAAAAGTAATCAGGTCATAATCAGCTACTGTGACTACACACACACACACATACACACACACACACACACAGAGATTGGGAAGGAGGATTAACCTGGAGTCATGACAACGTTGTGTTAGGACCAGGCCGGCACACTTAGAAACCTGTCAGGTCACTGCAGGGCAGAAGCAATCTGACTAAACCACCAGCTGGCCTGTTAGAAGACCTTAGCAGATTGAGAATCTAGTCACCTTGGTGACCATGAAGAGTCCCTGTAACTGATGCTATACAGGGAGCTTTGATGTGTACTGTGCAAGATGTCTGTATATGGATGTATTTAAGCAGTCGTTAACAATATTTAAAATATAAGAGTCCTAAAGAAAAAGGGCCAGTTAGTTCCTACATTAGAGATGCCATAGGGAAAGTGTTTTTGTTAAATCATCTGTTGGCCTTACAAGCATGCTGATCCTACCTGGACTTAAAAAACATTTCAGAGTTTTGAGATGATTTGAGAGTTACTTCTGGTGCTTATGAAAGGGACAAACAAACATGCAGGCAATCATGAACACATGGTGCATTTATTTTATAAACAAAATAAGGTAGAAATACAAAAATGCTTACAAAAAATCTGCACTGCAATACTGTCGTGAATTCAAAACATAGTTTCGAAGAAGGACCACTTTCAAGCTTTTACGCTGCTCTGTTTGATCCCGATTACAACATCAGTTTTATGAACTACAAACCAAAATCTTTATTATTTCAGTCATAAGTGATTATAGCTTCTGAAAGCACCTAGTCAAACGTCATAGCAGCTCCACCAAACAACATAAGGCACAGAGTGAGAAAAAGAAGAATCTCACTATGACAAAGTCCCATGTGACATAATCCCAACAGGGCAGCAGTGTTGATCATCTAAATCGTTATCTCTTTTTTCCAGGCAGCATGGTTGTCACCATATCTATGGTTGTCACTGCCCATGTGAAGAAGCTTGACCTGGCCAGTTCTTATGTCCATTCTCAAGGAAGTGTTTTCTATGATGGGGCTTTTCCTGCTAAAGAAAATAACACTTTTGTTCACTTGTACATTATCAGAAGTTTCTATGTTTTTCGTGGTTCCATCCTGCAATGTACTGATTCCAGATTCAGTGTCCTCAGCAGTCTTCACTGTGTAGCCCCTGGATCTCTGAGTATGAATGGGAGACTCCGTAGGAATTAGTTTTGGGCCTTGTGATGGTAAATCTCTACTGGCTGTGTGTGTGTGTGTGTGTGAGACAGAACTCAAAGGTCAGAGCCGAGGGTCGCAGGGCAGTGGACGGAACGACACCTCCATGTTCTCTTCCAAGATGATGTCATAGCGACACATTGATGGTCTGAGGGGAGGAGAGAGATTTGTGAGTAAACACTGTAGCCTTTAATGTTTGTGTAGTCCCTGTGTGTGTTTGTGTGTGTGTGTGCGTGCGTGCGTGTGTCTCACCTGTCAGGGCGATCCAGGGGTGAGAGACGGATGCGCAGGAGGCGGAATTTGTAGCGAGGGCCGATCACGTTGCCGGTAGCGATGCGCAGGGAGATCTTCTGAACAGGCTGCAGGTCCTCGTCGAACTGGGCCAGCAGACGGGTGGACGTGTACTGCTCCAGCCTGAACAGCTTACTGAACACAGCAGAGAGGGGAGTTTGTACCCGGGAGGAGGAGGGAGAGACAGGATAAACAGGAGGATGTATGTAGTGGGGGAGAAGGAGAGTGTGTGACAGATGGACAGACTGGGAGTGAGAGAAAGTGAAAGAGAGAGAGAGAGAGAGAGAGAGAGAGAGAGGGGGGGGGGGGGGGAGAGAGAGAATGTGACAGAGGGAGAGGGAGGGAGAGACTTGGAGAGACAGAAAGAGAATAAGGAGAGAGAGGGGGAGACTGGGGGAGAGTCAGTGTGGGACTCACTGGTCGATGCGGGCCTCTGTGAAGTTCCTCCCGCTGTGGATTCTGAGGATGATGACCCCCCAGCGAAGGTACTGGTTCCAGGTCACCATGTCAACCCTGTAGCTCGCCTCTGCACACACAGGACACAGGTGCTATTACACACACCTGCCTGGATCTTACACCATTTAGGTTAGTGGTCAGAAGTAAGAGATTGGAAGGGGCTGGAGGAAGAGAGAGTAAGACTCACTGCTATAGGGTAATGTGGCTGTAGTGCTGAAGTAAGCCTTGGTCTGGCCCAATCGTAGCAGGGTATCTCTCCATCTGCTGACATCATAACCTGTGAGAGTAGAGGTTGAGGAACTAAGCGCTTGCATGTGCTACAAATATACACACAAAAAAAGAAGACATGAAAATCGGAAGTGCAGTGTGTTGAGAACGTTTTTGTTTATATTTAGTCATTTCATTTCCTTATTTCTTAAAGCATTTTCACATAGTCACGTCAAGCACACACCTAGCTGTGGGCAAGGGTGGGGCTTAAACGCTTCACACTGCAGGCACCTCCCATCCAGGAAGTCAGAGTAGGATGTGCAGGGGTAGCCTGTGAGGTTGCAGGTGCGGTTGAGAGCGCACAGGAACAGGAACATTGACCGCTGGTGGTCACACACAAAATAAGACTTTCCTAGGGGAAAAAGGGGAGCAGCGAGTGAGTGTTTGTGTGTGTGTGTGTGTGTGTGTGTGTGTGTGTTTATTCACCAGAGAAGATGGTCTTAGGACAGCCAGGCTGATCTGCACCTCCATTGGCGTAGTAGTCGATGTGGCCGTGAGCCCCACTGAGTCCAAACGCTGTGTCAACAAACAGTACAGAGCCAGGTCACTCCACACCAGTGCATTTTATACACATTTCAGATGAACAACCTTGAAGTACAGCTTGTTTACACACTTAATAATACACAGACAAAATAGTCCACACACACACACAGTGCTCACAGTTCATGTCGGTGTGGAGGACGTCTACAAACATGGCGTCGGAGGGGTCCAGTCTCTCGTCGGGCTGCGCTCCAGTGAACATGGGTCCTGCTGGGTCCAGACCTGAGGGAGGGAGGGAGTTGTTTCTTCTCCATACCTCATTGGATGTTTGTATTGTGTATTGTATTGTCTCTCTGTCTATTTGTATGAATGAAAAAAAAAATATTTCCCACCTGTGATGCGGCCAATCTTTCCCTTCAGGTTGGCTCCTACGTACCCCGCCAGGTGCGCTCCCAGACTAACACCAACCAGGTGCACCGAGTCCAGCGACGCCCCCTCCTCCTGAACACACACACACAGCCCATGAACACCCTCAGGTCAGCCTCGTAGACTCGTGCCCACAAACACACCCTCACACCCACTCAAACACACCCTCTCCTCCTCTCCCCACCCACCTGCATGTTGAGGATGAAGCCCGTAAGGTTGTTGGCAGCCTGGCGGGTGTTCGCCACGGCGGTGAAGTAGTTGAGGTTGGCGGCACCTCGGTTCCAGTCCACCACCACCACGTTCATATCCTCCTGCTCCGCCAGCAGGTGCACAATGTGATCCACCCAGATAGGGGGTGCTCCGGTGGGCCGGTAGCCGTGGATGACGAAGGCGGTGGGCAGGGAGAGGTTGAGGAAGGGCTGGGAGGACAGGTGGTGGTGGCTGAGCTCCCGGCCACAGTAGAGGTTGGACCGGGTGTAGAGGAGCAGGCGCACGTCCAGGATGGTGCCAATGAACGACTCGTGGAAGTACAGGTCTGTGAAGTTGTCACAGGGTTCGCCCCTCCCACTCTCCTGACCTGGAGGGAAGGGAGGAGAGGGTTCATTTGTGTGCGTGCGTGCGTGGTTGTAAAGTTTGATCTTTCAGTATTTCATTGTAAGGTAAAACTATGTTGGACTCCAGAATTTATTGTGTCTGTCAGTGTTCAGAGTAGAGGAACAGGTCAATGTCCTTTAACATGAATACCATCATTTACCAAAAGTCAAGATGGACTCTCATTCATTGCACGTGATTGACAAAAAACACTTGTATAACCAGGCAGGCAGGCTGGCCAGTTTTTTTTTTTACAAATTATGTCAAATATTAAAAGCTTTCAAGCACTTAAAACGACGCAAAACGGGACACAAAGGATGGGAGATGTGAAAGGGTAAGATCGTTTATTTTGCGATGGCCTTTCTTCTAACATCACGAGTCTCAACCATCTTCTAAACTGTAACTTGCTCAAATTGAGATGGAAAGTGGATGCATTTGTCTAAGACTTTAGCTTTTTACCCAGACTTGCGAGATAAAGGAGTTCATTAGACAGGTTTGTGCTGTTTTCTATTAAGGTGCGTATCGTTGTGTTTCCTATTGCCGTCTGTGTTGTCACAGACGGCAAAAGACACAGTTGGCCAGCAGGTTGTGGGGTATTAGCTTATAGGAAATATCGTACTGTCTCAGGCAGTCTGTCGCTGACTCATCAACGCGACAAACGTTCGCGGTTACATGTCAGCCTTGGCGTTTGCGCTGCATGCGTAGCATCGGCTTCGGAGCTGCGCATAGGCTTCAGACTCGCTGGCTTTAGAGGTGATCAATGCTCTGTAATTAGCGCTCACAACCCTCAACCGCTCTCAATTGGATCATGCTGCTATAAAAAAAGAAGCTCATCCCATCATGCTCCGTCCCTGCCCCAATCACAAGTGGTGATTAGCGCTTATGGTTGTCAGTCACACTGGGTGGTTGGGGGGATCAATCCCCCCCACCCCCGTTTACCTGTGTGTGTTTACATGTATTGTGTGTGAACATGAGTGTGTTTGTCTGTAAGTCCACGCAGAAAGCTATACGTTTGGAATACAACGTACAAAAGCGGCCTTAAGTAGAAGCAGATGTGAGAACATTCATGATGTTTCTGTGCTTCTTTGGGCTTTCTGCAGTTATACACACAAACTTACTGGCATAAGATTGCTATCACTTCAGTTCAGACATTGAACGGAAACAAGTGAACTTTAATAATGTTTCCTGTCCTGAAACCCCAGATGACTCGCGCACACACACACACACACACACACACACACACACACACACACACACACACACACACACACACACACACACACACATACACACACACTTCACCAAAGACAGATGACAACATACACGCACAGAATTTGGCACACAGATGTGCTCTTACCTTTACAAAGCACCAGTAGGACCACCAGACACAGCAGTCTCCGGGGCGTCATCCTCACAGAGAGAAGGAGGAGGGAGACAGAAGAGGTAGAGAGAGAGAGAGAAAGACAGAACACCAGCCAGAGTTTGTCTGGGAGAACAGAGGCTGTGAGCTAAGTCAGGCAAGGATAGGGAGAGTGAAGTAAGGCAAGGATAGAAAGAGAGGGAGGGAAAGAGAGAGAGGGAGGGAGGACGGGAGAAGGGGAGGAGACCAGAGAAGACCAGGGTTCCCTCTGAGCTTACAGGGGAGAGATTGATGGACAGGGAAAGATTGAGAAAGTGGGGGTGTTCAGCGGGAGACACACACAGAGAGACGTCAGGAGACACACACACACACAGAGGAGGAGGGAAGAAGAGAGCCGCACGTTTAAGTGACTGAGTGGGATGGAGAAGAGCCCATACAACCACGACGGAAGTTTACAAAACACAACACCGACCTAAACACACTCTGCCATTGCAACACACACCATTGAACCCCCCCCCCACATACACACACACACACACACACACACAATACAAGAGGAAGAAATGGCACAAATAGTGAATGGATGTTTGCCAACAAATAAATAAACAAGACTCAAAATGAAAACCTCCTAAATAATGTTCTGCAGTAGTGCAGTATAGTTTCTGTTCCAAGCAGTAAGAGTAACCTTAAATACAGGCTTGTTCACCACTATAAGCAGGAGCCACATGGACAACGGTTATTATTAGCTTCCAATTATCCAGCCCAGCCCAGCCCTGCCAAGCAAGCCTTTCACCTACTGCCTGCCTGACTGACTGCATTAAATGTATAGCATGGAGTTTAAATACATATAATCTTTACCCACAGCACAGGGCAGTGGCATCAAACAGCTCAAATGTTTCCAGTGCGCTCCAGGGTGTGTGTGAGTGTCTGTGTGTGTGTGTTCATCGGTCTGGTGGCCAGCTCCACTGTCTTCCACATTGGAATAGACACAGGTGCACGCAGGTGATCCAGCAGAGGAGACAGAAAGATGTGATAAAGAGGTCACAATGTTCTACCAGGATTAAAGAGCTTAACCCCTCTCTCTCTCTCTCTCTCTCCCCCAGACCACGCCCCCAGTCACCATCTGACCACAGGACTGGATAATAGAGAGGAGACTTGGGATTGGAGGAGAAAGATGACAGGACTCTGGTGTGTGTGTTCCTCAGGGTTGACTCCATAGTAGGGGACAGAGGACCTAGCAGGGACCACCATGTAGAGGCAGGGTCAGGGGGGTGTGGTGCCTGATGCTTTATGTCTGTGTCCTGTTTGTGTACAGGTCACAGCTTTCACACACACACTCACTCACACACATTGAGCCGTCTCCTGGTTTGAACCGTTCGAAACGAGGCTAGGCGAGGGTGAGAGAAATGATGATGTACATTTCCCCCTTCTACCATTAGTCTCAGCAGCTGATTAGATAGCCTTGGCCTAAAAACAGGAATCCTCTGAAAACAATAGCACAGGAGATGACTATTTAACTTTTTGGAGTATCTGGGTATGTTATCAGATGGGACCTTTCAGTAAGTGTAAAAAATACATTAGTATTCTGTTAGATAGGCAACTGTTTACCTCAAGATCAGCAGAGAAGGTTGAACTGTGTATACTATGATCATGGGGAAGTTATTAGTATCGAGGTATATTACTATACATTACCTTAAAGGTCATGTAAGAAAGATATGAGTGTTATAGCAGACAAAAGGAAATTATATTTTGTGGGTGACCAACTTGACTTGTGGTTCAGTCAGTTTCCGGCTGTTGTTCTGATTAGGCCTCTGTGTGTTTGCATGTGTGAAGCAGAATGGAACACTTAACACTAAGAAGGGGCAAAATCAAATTCACTAAGGTAACTTTAAATGTTAAACATTTCCATTTAGACAAATATGCATTATACAAACCAACAAATCATCAGGAGCATATACAGAATTATTGAAGTCCTGTATTCAGTCCACACACTTACAATTACAGTTCAATCTTAGAGACCATGACCCCTGACAGGACTGATATAACACACAGGTTTGTTCTGAAGACACACAAGGAGAAAACATGTTTTAAGAGGCTTAATAAGAACTGATGAGCTGATTAGCCACCACTTCGCGGACGGAGCAGTGGAGCCGGTTCGTGGCGCCTCGTCGACGCGGCTGAGCCGTTGTGAAGACTCAGGGGGTTCCGCAGAGAAGTGAGCCCAGCAGGTCACGGGGAACAGGGACCACCAGGGTGGAGGTGTGGTCTGTGACCGCAGAGTTGAGAGACTGCAGGTAGCGCAGCTCCAGGGCAACCGGGGAGGACGACATCAATAACCCCGCCTCCATCAGGAAGCGAGACGCCTCCACTTCTCCTTCAGCCAAGATCAGCTGCCACACACACACACAGTGACCCACAGACCCACACACACAGTGACCCACAGGGTTTAGTGAGCTATCAATGAGCTACAATTATTAATACTACGCCCATGCTTATACCACACACCCGCACCGTGCAACCACATTGCATGACCTGCTAGTATATCAAGTACAGCTGTACATGTCACGTCTTCATGTAGCAGATGTTTCATCCTAAGCAAAGTACAGGTAGGGGATTTGAACCGGCGACCCGTTGATCTGTAGGGGACGCCTCTAACCCTGAGGTAAAGCCCTCCCCAACATGGCTAGAGAGGGAGACGTGGGTGGATGAGCCACACACCAGAAGGAAATCTCTTCGGGTGGTTGTGTGGTAGGCACAGTGCTCCGCTCAGACGCGACGACACAAACATGCAAGCTGCAAGGCTGATAGGACCGAAGCTGACAGCACATGACAGAATGCACCATCTCGAACAAGGACAGTGTGTGTGTGTGTAGTGTGTACCTTAGCATGTGCCTCCCTCACAGCCTCCGCCTCGGCCGCCATACTCCTCTGTAGACCAGGGGGGAGGGTCACGTCTCTCAGCTCCACCCTCTCCACCTGCACCCCCCACCTCTCAGACGCGGCGGAGAGCAGCTCCTGGATCAAGAACGCTCGTTTACACAAGACACACGCCTACCGCTCCGCTGGGAAATAATGCTGAGAGGTCACCAACTCGTGGACGACACTCTTAAACACATACATACATACACTGAAATACACTTACTTCTATTTTATGTGAGACCTTCCCTCGCTGTGTGACTGCGTCTGTCAGCGTGTGTGCTCAGAGTAGCCCTAAGTGTGGCCTGTGCCAGGGTGTGTGTGGCCAAGGTGGCATCTGCCACCTGTGTCACCCACAGAGCAGGCTCAACCACACGGTAGAACATCACAGCGTCCACTTTTAACGGCACCCAATCAGCAGTCAGCACCTGGAGAGGGGCGGGACATGGTCACGGACAGACCTATCAGAGATGGGATGTGAGTGTGGGAGAGGGACAGAGGCCTTGGTGTGTTAGCATAATACAGACCTCTTGTGGTGGGATGTTGAACGAAACCGTTCTCAGGTCTACTTTCTGGATGGTGTCCAACCAGGGAATTATCCAGAAGAGTCCTGCACAGGAGAGAGATTCCTGTCATTTGCCGTTAGACTCCTAAATGTGCAGGCGCTGTGCTCTGAACACCCGGGATTTGTTTAGGAGAAACGGGAAACGGCACCCGGTCCTTTGGCCTGTCCCTTAATGACACGTCCCAAACGGAACACGACAGCTCTTTCATACTCCTGGACCACCTGGAGAAGAGAGAATCCTAACTTCAAACACACAAACAGAAATGTATGCCCACGCTAATATATTGTAGGCTACAGCGTTTATTGTTTCTGACCTGACCTTCACACAGCTCCAAACGGACAAGGGAAAGGTAGCGAGGATGAGGAGGAGCGACAGAAAAGTCAGGATTGTCCCGCAAATGTGCAAACCGCCATCGTGAAGCTTTTCGGCTAATGAGAGTGGACAAGCACACGTTAGCATATATTATATTGTACGCCAGAATTATGAATTTCAAACAGTTAATCGTGCTCTTACCTGGCTCCGAATCATGGTGGCGGGCTCTTGCGGCATCCTGCACATCAACTCCTACCCTGTTTCGGTCTGGCATCACTCGCCTCTTGAATTAGTTCGTATTCACCACTTATTGGGGATAATTCAACCGGTAGGCTGTTTACTGACTAAACTAGCGTGCCCGTTTTCCATGACTCATGGGCACCAATTACTCTGCCCTACTCACTTAGCCAATACAAAGGGCTTTAGCGAAGAACGCGTCAAGTGTCTTCATGCTGTAATATCGCTTTATGCCGGTACAGTTTGTTGCAAAGTAGATTATTTGTGTGCAAGAATAACTGAAGAGTAAATGCAGCAAAAATGCAATAGCTTAGTTTAGTGACACTTGTAACAAAACACTCGTTACTCACTCGTGGGTGACGTCCTTCAAGCGTCACGGGTATCATTGTAAAATGCATGTTCACACTGCGGGAGCGCGCGCGCACACACACACACACACACACACACACACACACACAGTTTCCTGTGTCATAACTGTGGCCGGAGTCGGTGGTACTTTTGTTCAGCATGTAGGTTTTGTCTTAGCCTCATTCGCTCGTGCTCTTAGTTGTCGAAACATAATCTATGTGTAAGGATTTAAGCGGAAAAAAATCTAATTAAGTAGGCCTACTGATCATCTGGAGTTGACGAAGACGGCTGTATTTGACAGAACAATTAATGATTAGAACTAGAAAACAGCCGCGGCATCAGGACAGATAGATCACAGCAAAAAGGGAGGAGAGGAGCGGAGAAGAAAAGTGAAGGTATAGGTTATTCGTGAGAAACTTAGAACAACTGTGTTACAGTGTTGGGTCTACTGGCTGAGGGCATAAGTGTGATAGCCCTGTTGGGTTGATACCATGGCAGCATCCTTGCCTGCGTACCATGGGTCAATTAGCAAGCTGGAAGGTGAGACTCTTCTGAGTGGGAAGGGCAAGGAAGGAGCCTACCTCATCAGAGACAGTGAGACCATACAGGGAGCCATGTGTCTCTGTGTGTAGTAAGTATAGACCTGCGCCTACCCCAGTCTTTATATCCGTATTTATATCTCTTGTCTGAGGTTAAAAAAAGAGATACAAAAGTATTTTATTTATTTTTAAAAACTTTGTTTGATTCAGCACTAGTCATGCATATTTCCTTGTATTTGAATTATATCAGATTGGTATGTTTTGTACTTAGTTTTAGTTTTGTACACCCAGATGCCTTCAAACGTATCAATCATTTAAAAATAGCAGAATACCCTGAAACAACCAGGAACTTCACAGAAGTTTTTTTCTGTCAAAGATATCTAATGTTGCATCATGCAGAAATTGCAACCAGTATGAGTATGTCGCTGTCTAAAGACATAAAGAACCACTGTGACACTGTATTCTGTCTCTCTCCCTTTTCCATGTTGTATATTTGCCCTGTTTGTTATTGCAGCAAACAGAAGGTGGTGTATACCTACAGATTACTTCAGACACACAATGGTTACTTCACTCTTCAGGTACTCACACACACACACACACACACACACACACACACACACACACACACACACACACACACACACACACACACACACACACAAACACACACATGCAATTGATAGATGAAGTGAATTGCTGGCATGCACTGTCATACCAAGCCAACTACCACACTGACCAAGTTCCCCTCCCTAAAGGCTGCAGCTGGAGTGGAGGAGAAGTTCTTTAAGACCATACAAGATTTAATCAGCCATTACAAAAGGAGGGACCAGGGCCTGGCTGTTCATCTTCGTCACTCAGTCAAAAGGAAGACTCTGCTTCAACTTCCGGCTCCCGTAGTACCAGACGAAGACAATGAATATGAGAGTACGTAAACGACACACTGCGGCAAACACGTTTCGAGGTTGTTCGTTATTTGCGTGAAGTTAAAAGGTACACTCGAATCAGAGTCAGAAAGGGTTTTGCAGTTTTTCACAATTGCTAAAACACTAAACCCCATTTTTTGAATCAAATGCTCAGTGAACTAAACCAATGTGTCAAATCAGACACTCTTTTGCCAAACTCTAAATACATTCTCATTCACTTAACACATTTTGCACTGTGATGCATTTGTGCTGCAAAATGGTAAACACAGGCGGCAAACAGTAAACACAACTACAACACAGTTGTCATCTGTAAAACACAGTGACTCAAAATTGTTCACACTTGTTTCTAATACAACACTTTTCTCAACCCAATTGAAAAGTTGTTCTCTGTGTGGCGGTGAAAGGTCTATGACCTATTGCAAGGTCTATGACCGAAACTCATATACCAGGGTAAATGTCCTACAGGCAATGGAATTGGCCTGTGGTGACATAGGTGTGGAGTTTTTTCAAGGCTGGATCCAGCACACCAGAGGGTTTTTACCCCATTTTACTTTGTTGCAGATGCAAGTGTGCACCAACACACACACACACATCAAATGAATCGATGACAAACAAGTCACTCTATGGTCATACGAAACCAATCTGAGATTCATAAGAAACAACAGTGTACAACCTGTAAATATAGCCCAGTCTTGTGTGTCTTTAACCTGCCCCGGTGACGTTGAAAATAGCTCAACACTTCTTATTTGGTTCTTGTTTCTCACTGTCCTTTCCTTTATTGTGAAGATATCCCTTCAGAAGACTATGTCGATGTCCTGCCTTCCTGACCAGCCCACCTGGAAGATCTGTTTGAAGAAACCCAACTTCTGGTTTGGTGTAGGTCTACTGACCATACCCAACTGACCAAATGCCAAGAGAGTATGAGGATCACAGTGTCAGTGCTGAAACCGTATTGTCCTCTTTGTGACTTTGACAGTTTTGTTTGTTTCTTGCTTATATTCAGAAGATTGCAGATAGTTTCATTTAAATGCTTAAATGTACAAATATATTTTCAAAATGTAATCTACGGAGGTTACAAATGTAACCCCCCCTCCCCCCGTTTATGTTCAAAACACTTTGTCACCATGTTTTCACACCTTAACTTTCATGCAGGCCAGTTTGCTTTCAGTTTGCTTTTCAAGTATGATTACAGTTTTTCTCAATTGTTAAGACACATTTCTTGAATGTGTACCGTATTTTCCCCAAACTCTATACACACATCTTCATACTTACACTGTTTTGGCCAAACCCTTGACTTTTGACCCAAAATCGAACACTGTCGTATAAACCTAACTTTGCATTCAAAATACCCACAAAGCCCTCAAATTCATCCTTCTGAATACTCTTTACACACTGCTGGGAGGAATTGAAAACACCATTATAAAGAGGTTTTCAAGAACCATTGACTATAACATGTACCTGAATTTAAAATATGTTTCAGCTCATGAGTTTGACATGATGTAAATCATAAAACTCACAATTACTGCAATTGTCCTTCTTACAGGCTGTTTATTTTCAATTTACATTATACAGCAATTGCATTTTGAGCTCTTGTTACTGTAGAGGTCACAGTATACAAATAGTAGTACTGCACAAATGTATTGCTGCAAAGTGTAAAGCTGCACATTGTAATTTGGGGAACAAAGGCTGAGAAAACAAGGAAAAATACAAATTATTTTTACCCGGATAATAGAGCTTGGGTACGCAACAGTACTGTTCATTCTGGGTCAGTAGCATCCTATCTCTGACTAGGGTCAGGCCAGAGATTTTCCTCAACATCACAGGCAATGTTTTCCCAAGCCAAACAGCAGGGAAAATGCCCCTGAATGCTTGAGCCATCCCTGACAAGACTCCACAGCAATGTCCCATAAGCTTCTTCCATGGCTTGGAGAAGGTTGTTCTGTCAAAGGGATTTCTGTCATAGTGTGGCATGGATCTCATTTGAGATTGGTTGTTCCTCTGACTCTTCATCTCCCTTGTCCACCTCCTCTCATTCTGACATTTCTGACAATTCTGCCTCTTCCTCCGATATTTGCATCCATGATTTCAAAGTACAGATGAGTTACCTTTGTATTCATTCCAAACCCCAGATTGCTTGTTAACTATATTTGCTTGTTAGTGCTTACACATGGATAATTGGTTGTTAAGGGTGTTTGAATTGCGCTGGTTTGGGTTTACTTATCAAACTGCAGTATTTTCTGAATGACATAATGGTGATAATTGTGTCTTAAAGTGAGAGTTGTGTTTAGACTTTTGCAAAAAAAGTGTGAATGAACCTGACAAATGTGTCAAAAAGGGTAAATTGTGTTTAAAAATTGGGGTACATGGTTTTTCTGCTAGGATTTGGCTAAATGGTTTTGTGAGGATGGCTTTTTTGTGTGTTAGCAATCGAGAAAAACTTAGTAGCCTATGGCTCAAGTTGGTTAATTTTCATTATTTAAAGTGTAGGAGTCTCTTAGTGATGTGGATTAGTGAGCTGCCTACACCTAATAAAAAAACTGAGCTGTGTGAAAAATATCAGGACATGTATCTTGCCATAGTTCATACCACATTTTCCATGATGTACAGGATCTAATGACGAGCCTGTAGTTGCTTTCAGTCAAATTACAGATGTTCTTGCCAATCGCAGTTCGTCTCCTTTAGTTCATACGGTAAACTGATTCAAGCGTGAATTTTTAAATAATCAACCCTGTTGTTTGGAAAAATAATAATGGCTTGACATTTAACTTAAACAAATATTTTTCAGGGGACTTATAAAGCGCACAAGCGTCTTTGGTTTGTTTTCTGTGGTATACAGTTTTTTACAGTCGCTAGGACACATTTCTCAATACTTAAGTCACGTTTTCAAAACTCTTCACAGTGAGCACAACAGAAGTCATATGGGCTAAACTGTGGATCATTTATCATTGTTTTGGCACAAAATGCATTCAATGACTACATCTTTCAAATTACATTCATTCTTTTCTCACTTCGACACAACAACTGCCAAAACTATGTACCTATAGGCCAATTTGCACATGCTTACATACTGTTTTCAAAACTGTTAAACTTCAGTTCAAAACAATAACATAATCCAAAACTGAATGAGACAGAAATGTGCTAAATTTCTACAGTTATATTGTAATGAAATATATTTCAAATCAAAACATAAAATGCTATAAAATGATATCTATGGAAGGGTTGTGCTAGGTGAGGAAAGGGATACAGAGAGAAGAAATCAGCCAACATTTGTATGGGACAATGTAGCATTTCACCTGTTTTACATAAGAAAACTTTGTATAATGCTACTTATTGTTGGTGATTTTTAGGTCATTGTCTTGCGGATGACAAAGTATGTTAGTTGGCTGTCAACCTTTGCTAGTGTTACGGAAGAATTAGTTGATTTTTAGACATGTATGAAGTGATTTGGTAGTTTTAGTGCATTTTGAATGTGAAATTAACTGCTGTGCCGAGCTGAAAGTTGGTTAGGACAACTGTGTTAAGAGTTTTGAAAACGTGATTTAAGTATTGAGAAATGGGTCCTAGCGACTGTAAAAAACTGTAATACATATTGCCTAAGAGCGTCCTCTGCTGTGTATTTAGCTTTTTGCCTAAGAGCGCCCTCTGCTGTGTATTTAGTAGGCATGTTGTCGGATTACCCAACAAATGCGATTTGTAGAGGGGTGAATTAACTTTCAAAAATATTTCAACATAGAACAGATTTTTGTTTTTTGGGAACATATGTCAAAAAACCATAATACAACAAGATAAACATACAATTCAAACACATACACAGTGAAAAGAGTCTACAAAATATGTTTCGTTTCAGAAATAAATATTGTCATTCCTTTCTTAAGAAGATAGACCGGTCCGCTTTACGAAAATCTAAGCGGGAGGAAGTAGAACGAGTTGTTGTGTCTGGTACAGTACTGTACCCAACGGGCTCCAAAAATAACAGCAAGTATGTCTCAGGACAGTGAAATATGTATCTCAGAACATGAAAATGTGGCTGCATATAAGGCTTCAGTCTGTATGCTGTAAGGTCAATTAGTTGTTAGTTAGCAACATACTGGGGTTCAATTGAAGTTAGATTGTTAATAGTTGGCTTGGGTAGCCCCGTGCTAGCAACCCACACAAGCAGTCAGCTGTATTTAGCTGCTAAACTCTTAATGTCATTTAGCTGGTTATTAACAATTTAATTACGTAGTGCTAGGATTGGTGCCGGTTAAGATCAGCTAGCTAGCTACAAAGACGAAATATTATTGTCTAACTCAAAGTACATTTGGCAACTTTTGTGTCCTGTCCTTGCAGAATGGATTTGACAACATGTCTGAAGTCACTCCTTCTAGCTATCCAACAATACGGGGACAATAGATCTGCTCAAAATACAGCCCAACTCCAAAAACAAGTGGAGGTAAGTCTAACTGATTAAAGAGAGTTTTGTGACCAGATTCATATCAGTCAAGTAACTGTGTGTGTGTGTGTGTGTGTGTGTAGGTGGTCTTAGGGCAGAGATGCGATCGTCTGCTGTCATCGGGTCAGGTGTTGCCCAGTGAGTGTGTGAGTGGGCTGGTGGAGCTGGCTGGGGACCCAAACACCAACCCTGCTCTTACAGGAAGCATCATCTCTCTGCTGGCTCAGTTTGGTAAGTTCACCGCTCTCTTTCTCTCTCTTTCTCTCTCTTTCTCTCTCCCTCTCTCTCTGGGTCAAAACGACTTGAGGGCAGGGGCATGTATGGCTACATAGAACCCCCCTGTACATCTCTTTGGAAAAAAGCCTCTGCTAAATAAACACAATAGAATTTATATTACGGAAAGTATTGGAGATGTTTACGTGTGTGTCTGTGTGTGTGTGTGTGTGTGTGTGTGTGTGTGTGTGTGTATGAATAACTGTCCCAGCATGTGATGAAGAGAGCAGGGAGGTGCTCCACAGCAGCTATAACCTGACCAGCACTCTGGCCTCTATTATCCACTACAACAGCGCCACCCCTCAGGATCCACTGGTACTGCAGGTAGGTACACCAGGCAGACCTACATGGATGTATTACCAGTGTGTCCAGTGTATGGGGCTGGTGAAATCTTGGGTTGTATAACGTGTGTGTGTTTGTCTCAGTGTCTGCAGCTGCTTCAGAAGCTGACGTATAACGCACGGATATTCCACTGTAGTAACTACATTCATGAGCTCATAGCATTCCTCATGACCAACATGTAAGATTCTCTCTCCTTTCTCTCTCTGTACGGATGCTAACCTTCACCGTTAAGATGCAGCTTGTCACGTTCTCCTTTGCCTCTCCCTCTCAGCCAGTCTCATAATGATGACATCACCATGCCGTGCCTGGGTCTGATGGCTAACCTGTGTCACAACAACCAGTCTGTTCAGAGTCACATCAAAGCTCTTGTGAGTCTATGCTGTTTGTCTTTAAAGTTCGGTATGAATCCATGAAACAGCCTACTCTTATGTTCTTAAATTATGTGTGTGTGTGTGTGTTCGTGTTTGTTTGCATGTCCGTGTGTGTGATTGTGTCCATGTCTGTGTGTGTGTGCCCCTATGTGTGTGTGTATGTGTGTGTCCTTGCAGAGCAATGTGAAGCCCTTCTACCGTACGTTGATCAACTTCCTGGCCCACAACAGTCTGACGGTGGTGGTGTTTGCCCTCTCTCTCCTGGCCAGCCTCACCCTGGGGGAGAGGGTGGGAGACAAGGTGAGGCTATCCTGGGGGACAAGGTGAGGCTAGCCTGGGAGAGACAAGGTGAGGCTAGCCTGGGAGACAAGGTGAGGCTAGCCTGGGGGAGACAAGGTGAGGCTAGCCTGGGAGACAAGGTGAGGCTAGCCTGGGGGAGACAAGGTGAGGCTAGCCTGGGAGAGACAAGGTGAGGCTAGCCTGGGAGAGACAAGGTGAGGCTAGCCTGGGGGAGACAAGGTGAGGCTAGCCTGGGAGAGACAAGGTGAGGCTAGCCTGGGAGACAAGGTGAGTCTAGCCTGGGGGAGACAAGGTGAGGCTAGCCTGGGAGAGACAAGGTGAGGCTAGCCTGGGAGACAAGGTGAGGCTAGCCTGGGGGAGACAAGGTGAGGCTAGCCTGGGGGAGACAAGGTGAGGCTAGCCTGGGAGAGACAAGGTGAGGCTAGCCTGGGAGAGACAAGGTGAGGCTAGCCTGGGGGAGACAAGGTGAGGCTAGCCTGGGAGAGACAAGGTGAGGCTAGCCTGGGGGAGACAAGGTGAGGCTAGCCTGGGGGAGACAAGGTGAGGCTAGCCTGGGGGAGACAAGGTGAGGCTAGCCTGGGAGAGACAAGGTGAGGCTAGCCTGGGAGACAAGGTGAGGCTAGCCTGGGGGAGACAAGGTGAGGCTAGCCTGGGAGAGACAAGGTGAGGCTAGCCTGGGAGAGACAAGGTTAGGCTAGCCTGGGAGAGACAAGGTGAGGCTAGCCTGGGGGAGACAAGGTGAGGCTAGCCTGGGGGAGACAAGGTGAGACTAGCCTGGGAGAGACAAGGTGAGGCTAGCCTGGGGGAGACAAGGTGAGGCTAGCCTGGGAGAGACAAGGTGAGGCTAGCCTGGGAGACAAGGTGAGGCTAGCCTGGGGGAGACAAGGTGAGGCTAGCCTGGGAGAGACAAGGTGAGGCTAGCCTGGGAGAGACAAGGTTAGGCTAGCGTGGGGGAGACAAGGTGAGGCTAGCCTGGGAGACAAGGTGAGGCTAGCCTGGGAGACAAGGTGAGAATAGCCCGGGGGAGACCCCAACCGGCTGACCCAGACCGGTCCCTAACGGAGAGCTTTCAAACCTGGTGTACGGGCTGCCTGGTGGAGCTGTCAGATCAGATTTGACTAGAGGTATCTGATGCTCTGTGTGTCTCTCAGCTGTTTGATGCCAAGAACATCCACCAGACCTTCCAGCTCATCTTCAACATCATCGTCAACGGTGATGGAACTCTGACCCGGAAGTATTCCGTTGACCTTCTGATTGACCTGATCCGGAACCCCAAGATATCTGACTACCTCACCAGGTATTCACTCAGATGAAAGACTTTATCGCTGCGTCTTTACGTCGTTGTTTTTCTCACAGAAAGTGTTTTATGCTCGTTGTTTTAATCTCTCTCTGTTTATCTCACACACTCTCTCTCTGTTTATCTCACACTCTCTGTTTATCTGTCTCTCTCTCTCTCTCTCTCTCTCTCTCTCTCTCTCTCTCTCTCTCTCTGTTTATCTCGATCTCTCCTGCACACGTCCTCTTCTGGGTGTGTGTCTGGAGGTACGAGCACTTCTCCGCCTGTGTGTCCCAGGTGCTGGGCCTGCTGCATGGGAGGGACCCAGACTCTGCTGCCAAGGTGAGGGGACTGTCCTCCCTCAGAGCTGCTCCTCTCCACATCAGCCCTCCACCCCCTTCACAAGCCTCTCTCTCTCTCTTTATGTCTCTCTATGTCTCTCTCTGTCTGTCACTCTCTCTCTCTCTCTCTCTCTCTCTCTCTCTCTCTCTCTCTCTCTCTCTCTCTCTCTCTCTCTATGTCTCTCTCTCTATGTCTCTCTCTCTATGTCTCTCTCTCTATGTCTCTCTCTCTATGTCTCTCTCTCTCTCTCTCTCTCTCTCTCTCTCTCTCTTTATGTCTCTCTCTGTCTCTCTATGTCTCTCTCTGTCTCTCTCTCTCTCTCTCTCTCTCTCTCTCTCTCTCTCTGTGTAGGTGCTGGAGTTACTCCTGGCTCTCTGCAGTGTGTCAGGGCTTCGCTCCCTGCTGTGTGATGTGGTTTTCCGCCCGGCTGGGCCGCGGCTCCGGGCAGCAGGCCGTAAGCAGGGGGCAGGACTGGACCTGGGAAAGAAGGCGGAACCAGGTTTGGCCCTCGTCCAATGGCTGACATCGTCAGTGGAGGGGGCGGGGCCATGCTGTCTGCAGGCCCTACAGCTGCTCACTGAGTTGCTGGAGGTACGGAGGCCTCACTAGGACACACTGCGACTCACTGAAACTCAAACTGGAAATCTTTAACGCGGTGCTCGTAAAGTTCCTCGTGCAAGGATTCACTGTTCCGGAAATGTCTGGGTGTTTCTAGTATGATGGTATTTGTGGTGTTTCTCCCTGCCTCTGCAGGAGGCGCTGGGGGCAGAGAGTGTGCTGGGGTTTGTGGCCATGCTGGTGCCTGTGGTGTTGGGGCTCCTGAAGACACCAGGCACGCTGACAGGAGACGCTCAGCTCAGAGCCTACTGCCTACGGAGCACACACACCACCGCGCTGCTGCAGGATATCCTTGTGGGTGTGTTTCTGTGTGTGTGTGTGTGTTGTTGAGCTTAACCCCCCCCCCCCCTCTCTCTCTGTGTGATGAGAACTCCTCCAGGTGTGTGTTATTCTGTGTGTGTGGGTGTGTTAATCCTTAACCCCTTCACTCCTGTGTGGTGAGGACTCGTCCAGGTGTGTGTTAGCCAGCCAGCTGAGCCCTCAGCTCTGCCTGTCTCATGTAGAACACCTCCTGTCCTGTTGCTATAGCAACGGGCCCCTCACCAGCCCCGACTGTGACCTCAGGTGAGTGACCTCATCACACAGGTTACACACACACACACGCAGACACGGTCTTACTGTGTGTGTGTGTGTTCCAGTCAGGTGTGTGCAGAGGCAGTATTGAAGACCGTAGAGATGATGAGTAAGTTAAGACAACAGGTGAAGGGCATGGAGACCAACTTCTACATGATCCTCCAGGTATACACACACACACACACACTCACGTCCTTACTGTCTTGGTTGAAGGATGATTGTCTGTTTCCATGACAGTATAAACCTCTCCCTCACGCTTTCTCTGTCTCCCTCACGCTCTCTCTCTCCTCTCTCTGTTCATAGGACCCAAGGATGGTCACTCCCCTCTCCCTGGCCATGACGTCCAATCAGAGAGAGCGCGTGCAGACGGGCCTCAGTTTGCTGATAGAAGCCACTCCCCTTCCAGACTTCCCTACTCTAGTGTGAGTCTCTGACCACAGTCACAGGCCCAGCTGTCCATTCATTCATGCATCAATCCATCCAACCAGATATTCATCCCTCCACCCACACGGTCATCAGTTCATCACCCTGCTGTACGGGTCCCTCACACAGTGGGTCGTGTGTTTGTGTCATTATTGATCGTCTCAGATTGGGCGAGAGCATCGCTGCCAACAACGCCTACCGCCAGAGGGAGGCTGAGCTGTCCGTCAAGCGTGTTGCCGTGTCAGACGTCCCGCCCCCCCTCGGCAACAGCCTATCAGGACCCTGCCCATCCAGTCCCTCTAATCAGGGCATCCACAACTTGATAGAGAAGCTCCAGAATAGCATGGAGGTGTGTGTGTGTGTGTGAGAGAGCTTGTTTGTGAGAAAGAGTGTGTGAGTGTGACATAATGTGTGAGCCTAATCTGCATCCCTGTGGTGTGTGTGTGTGTGCGCGCTGCAGTTACAGGAGCAGGTGAAAGACGTGCGCGTGTCCGAGATCATGGATGTTTACGAGCAGAAGCTGTCTGCTCTGGCGGTGTGTACCAACATCACATCTCTCCAGGAGAACACACACACACCCCTACCTGTTTCAGTAAGGAACCCTCTCGACCTGTGTGTGCCTGCGTGTGTGTCTCTGACCTTGTGTGTGTGTGTGTGTGTGTGTCAGTCTAAGGAGAGCCGTCTGCAGGACCTGCTCCAGGCCAAGGCTCTGGCTCTCTCACAGGCTGACCGGCTCATCTCACAGTACCGCTGTCAACGGGCCCAGGCCGAGGCCGAGGTAACGCACACACACACACTCTCATAGGTACACACGCTCACACACACATACTGGTACTGTACACACACAGACACAACCCTCCTTGAACACACTCTCACCCCTACACAGACACACGACACAGAGTTAGCTCTATCTACCGTCTCCCTCAGCGTGTGTGTGTGTGTGCAGGCGCGGAAGCTGGCGTCCCTGCTGAAGGAGGCGGAGCGCGGGCGGGAGGCGCTGCAGGGCGAGGTGGCGTCCAGGACACTGGAGGCCGGCAGCGCCGAGGCCGACATGAGGGAGATCCTGCGGCACAACGCCCGCCTGCAGGCCGACTCCCAGGAACACGAGGCCCTCAAGGGCTCCTACAACCAGCTGCTCTGCAGGTCTCACACACACGCGCGCACACACACATGCACAGTAAGAGACACAATCACAGCTAGAGAGAGAGACACACAGAAAGTAGGAGAGACACACAGTCGATGAGACACTCACATACACACGGGGAGAGACACACGCACTTAGTGAGACCTACACGCCTACAGTAAGAAACGCCTGTGTGACCTGGCTGTGGTGTGTGGGTGCTGTGTGTGCTGTGTGGTGTGTGTGTGTGGTGTGTGTGTGTGCAGGCTGGAGGAGAGCGAGCGTCAGTTGAAGGAGCTGCAGGGGGCGCACGTCGCCCTCACCAAGCAGAGCGACGCTCTGAGGAGGACCCACGATGCCCTGCGGCTGCAGCACGACAAGTAACACACACTCACACAGGGGTTTGGAGAAGTGGTCATGAACCCTGGTCATCAGGGCCCACTCTCCTCTATGTTCTAGATGTTTCCCTGCTCCACCTGGTTCAAACGAATGGGTCCCTATGAAGCGGGCCCCATTCGAAGAGGGAAACACCTAGAACTTTTAATACATGAACACATAACACACCCTCGTAACTAAGCGTGTCTCTCACACAGGCTCGCCTCTGAGCTGCACGAGAGGGAGGAGCTTATCAGCGGCCTCCAATCAGATCTTCAGAAGAGAGACAGTGACATCACAGGTTGGTCTTCCACTGTGAACAGCAGCCTTCTACAAGTGACTCTGAAATGCCTCTGTCTCTCTCCTAACTCTGCCCATGCCTTCAACTTGATTGGCGGGGGATTTCCGAGACTCATTTCCCACTGGGGACCACAAGGTTTATCTATCTTAACCGCCACCAAGTAAAACGACTTTCTCTCAGGTCTGCAGGCCGAGTTAAGAGAGCAGGAGGAGAGGGGGAGCGCGAGAGAGAAGGAGAAGAAGGAGCTGGAGGACACTGTGGACGCTCTGAGGAAGGATCTCCACAAAATGGAGATGGCCAGAAAGGAGGCCAGCATCCGGGTAAGAGAACCCACACACCTGTCTGAACCTCCAGAGAAAATCTCATTCAACCCGCTAGGCCCACACTAAGCCTGGGTGTTTCCTTCCTGCCCTCCCCCTCTCCTGGCAGGCCTCTTCTCTGGAGGTCCAGAAGGGCCAGGTGGAGGCCAAGCTCCAGAAGAGGGAGGACGAACTGAACAAGAACGCCGCCATGATCGCCATGATCCACAGTCTGAGCGGAGGCAAGCTGACCAAGGATGTGAACCTGTCGCTGTGACGCGTGACCTCCACTCCCACGGACACACGCTTTGAGCCTCCCTCAGACACACGAGAAATGATTCTCAAGAATGAAACAATTCGTTTTTAAAATAATGTATCTAATGAGCCTGTTTGGGTGTTGTTTGTCGCAGTCCCATGTATTGAGCTTTTTGTCAGTCGTGCTTTTGCTCGTCTTTAAAACTTTTATCCTTTTAACTATCTGTTATCGTCCCTTATTCTGTTGTCAAATAAATGATTTATCAGCTCCGGTCATCCATCCCAATTGCGTGTGCTTATTGTGTGAGTGAGATGTAAGGACAAACACCCGTGTGCTTATTGTGTGAGTGAGATGTAAGGTCAAACACCCGTGTGCTTATTGTGTGAGTGAGATGTAAGGACAAACACCCGTGTGCTTATTGTGTGAGTGAGATGTAAGGACAAACACCCGTGTGCTTATTGTGTGAGTGAGATGTAAGGACAAACACCCGTGTGCTTATTGTGTGAGTGAGATGTAAGGACAAACACCCGTGTGCTTATTGTGTGAGTGAGATGTAAGGACAAACACCCGTGTGCTTATTGTGTGAGTGAGATGTAAGGACAAACACCCGTGTGCTTATTGTGTGAGTGAGATGTAAGAACAAACACCCGTGTGCTTATTGTGTGAGTGAGATGTAAGGACAAACACCCGTGTCGGCGTCAGGAAGGGTTCTGAGCATGTGCTTTGCTCGACTACATTTACTCTACAACCACCGAGGATCGGATGTCTGTTTCTTGTCGAGGGGAAAGCCCACCTGTTCCCGCCACTCAGGCAGCGAGACCTAAAGGCTTCTAACTGCAGACTGCAGAACCGGCTGAGAAAGCATTCGGTGGCCGACAAACATGAATGTCTGTTCTCTGGGACTGGGAGCCCTGTTTCTGCTCTCTCTTCTTCTAACAGGTGAGTACAAAGGACCCTATTCAATAGACTCGTGTTTCACTGATAGACCTGTCAATGATGTCCAAGTTCAAGTGTTTGTTTATAGCCTTTGCTACTCCTCACATTGTCGACGTCGATTTAGGAAAATCTGGATTGGATTTTCAGATGTAATACGTCCATGGTCGGCGTTAAGATCTCAGAGTTCATAGGCCTATACAATATTCATTTATTTGACTGGATAATGAATGATTTTAGCTTGTAAAACCCCATGGCTGAATGCAGACACAAACTGTTGTGTGTGTGTGTTTGTGTGTGTGTGTGTATCAGAGTGCTGGGGCAGGAATGAGGAGGAGCGTCTGATCCACCACCTGTTTAAAGAACAAGCCTACAACAAGGAGCTGCGGCCGGTGGAGAAACAGGGCGATGCGGTGGACGTCTATCTCGCTCTCACACTCTCCAACCTCATCTCTCTGGTGGGTGTGTGGAGCCTTATTTCAATAGTGTGCTCGTGCCTTGCTATGGATTTGTAACTGTTGTTTTATGTCTGGTGTGTGTTCAACTGGGAGTCCACCCCCTTTTTTCTGTGTGGGTGAGTCTGTGTGTGAGTGTGAGTGTGTGTGTGTGAGTGCTAATAATACCCCAGTCTGATCCTCAGGCATGTAAAGGACAACAGAAGGGTTCAGACCAGTAGTGAGGTCTGGTAAGACAGCACATAGATCGGAACACAAACAGCTTTTCTCATCTTCAGTCCTGTAGTTTGGATTTAGTTTCTCGTGACCTTCTCATTATGACCTGTCCAGTTAACAAATCTTTCTCTTTTTCTTTCTACTTCTCTGTTTCTATGTCTGCTTCTCTCTGCCTGTTTTCTCTCTGTTTCTCTCTATCTGTCTTTCTCTCTTTTTTACTTTCCTCTTTCCCTCTATCTGTCTTCCCCTCTCTCTGTGTCCATCCATCCTTTTGCTTCCCTCCCTCCCTCCACAGAAAGAGGTGGATGAAACGCTGCTCACCAACGTGTGGATGGAACACGTGAGTGAACCGCTGTGTTCCGTCCACGATATCATATCATGTAAACAGTATCATGTCACAGGATGTCATCGTCTTCTGTGATTCCGACGGAGAGGTTATCCCAGGTGTGTGCAGTTGTGTGTACTGAGCCTGTGTGTGTGTGTGTGCGTGCAGACCTGGGCGGACAGCAGGCTAGCCTGGAACACGTCAGCGTTCGATGACATCGACGTTCTGCGTCTCCCACCCAGCATGGTGTGGCTGCCTGAGATAGTCCTGGAGAACAAGTGAGGCTTTCCCTCTCCACTGTGTTTGAGTGTGTATGGAGGTGTGTGTGGACGTGTGGAGGTATGTACAGGTGTGGGTGGAGGTATGTGCAGGTGTGTGTATGGAGGTATGTATAGGTGTGTGTGGAGGTATGTAAAGGTGTGTGTGGAGGTGTGTATAGGTGTGTGTGTGAAGGTATGTATAGGTGTGTGTGGAGGTGTGTATAGGTGTGTGTGTGGAGGTATGTATAGGTGTGTGTGGAGGTGTGTATAGGTGTGTGGTATGGTGGGTGTACAGTGTGTTAGACAGTGTGTTGTACAGTGTGTGAGACTCTTGAAGTCACAATATCTGTGTAATTGTGTAGGTATGTGTGTGTGTGAGAGAGAGAGAGAAAGTGTGAGTGTGTAGGTGTGTGCGTGTGTGTGTGTGTGTGTGTGTGTGTAACACATGCTCTCACCCCTCAGTAACGACGCCCAGTTCCAGGTGGCCTACTACTGTAACGTGCTGGTGTATCCAGACGGGAGTGTGTACTGGCTCCCTCCCGCCATCTTCCGCTCCTCCTGCTCCATCAACGTCAACTACTTCCCCTTCGACTGGCAGAACTGCACCCTGAAGTTCACGTAAGGCCGGGATTACACCAGACTAGACTAGGACTACATGAAGCTAGATTACATGAGACTAGATGATGTAAAACTAGGACTACATGAAGCTAGATTACATGAGACTAGATGATGTAAAACTAAGACTACATGAAGCTAGATTACATGAGACTAGATGATGTAAAACTAGGACTACATGAAGCTAGATTACATGAGACTAGATGATGTAAAACTAAGACTACATGAAGCTAGATTACATGAGACTAGATGATGTAAAACTAGGACAACATGAGGCTAGATCATATGAGACGAAATGATTCACACAGTGTGTCAGTGGCAGCATGACGTTTGCACTGCAAGGGGAAGTCCCATGAATAAACACCAACCCTGTGGTTGCGCTGCAAACTCCATTTCCCATGTTGCTGTGCAGGTCTTTGACCTACAATGCCAAGGAGATCACTATGCACCTGAGGGTGGATAGTGATGAAGAGAATCCTAATAAATCCTACAAGGTGGAGTGGATCATTATCGACCCTGCCGGATTCACAGGTAAACACACACACACACCCTCTCTCTCTCTATTATTTACTACTCCATCTAGACTATTCCTCTGAGTTATGCTTTTCTCTCTCTCTCTCTCTCTCTTTCTCTCTCTCTCTCTCTCTCTCTCTCTCTCTCTCTCTCTCTCTCTCTCTCTCTCTCTCTCTCTCTCTCTCTCTCTCTCGCTCTCGCTCTCGCTCTCGCTCTCGCTCTCGCTCTCGCTCTCGCTCTCGCTCTCTCGCTCTCGCTCTTACTCTCTCTGTCTGTCTGTGCGCAGAGAACGGAGAGTGGGAGATCATCCACAAGCCGGCCAGGAGGAACATCTACAAGAACATTCCCATGGAGAGCAACAAGCACCAGGACATCACCTTCTACCTCATCATCAAGCGCAAACCTCTGTTCTACATCGTCAACATCATCATCCCCTGCGTGCTCATCTCCTTCATGGCCTCGCTGGTCTACTACCTCCCAGCCGACAGTGAGGCCCTTCAGCTGCTGTCTGCTCTCTCAGAGGACCACAACACGCTCACAACACATTCACAACGCTAACGTCCTCTGTGTGTGTGTCTGCGTGTGTAGGTGGTGAGAAGATGACTCTGTCCATCTCAGTGCTGTTGGCCCAGTCTGTGTTCCTGCTGCTGATCTCACAGAGGCTTCCGGAGACTTCTATGGCTATACCGCTCATCGTCAAGTAGGACACACACTGATATATACACATTCATTCATTCACTCACACCTACACACGCTTACTCCTTGTTCTCCAGGGCTTTGTGTGGTTGTCTCATGGCGGTGTGGTTGTGTTGTGGTCAGGTACCTGATGTTCATCATGGTTCTGGTCACCATCGTGGTGTTGAACTGTGTGGTCGTCCTCAACCTGCACTTCAGGACCCCCAGCACTCACGTCATGACCTCCTGGACCAAAGAGGTACACACATACACACACACACACACACACACAGACAGACGCAGGCAGATACACGCACAGACATAATCACATGCACACACACAAATGCACAGACACATATACATACACACTCAGACACACCCACACACAGTGCTGTTCATCTGCTTCAGTGTGAGTGACAGCTGTATCTGCTGTTGTCCTGCTTCAGTGTGAGTGACGGCTGTGTCTGCTGTTCTCCTGCTTCAATGTGAGTGACGGCTGTGTCTGCTGTTGCAGTTCTTCCTGGAGAGGTTGCCCCGCATCCTCCGCATGTCGCGGCCGGCGGATGCAGAGCCCACCTGGGAGGGGGCATTGCCACGGCGATCGAGCTCCGTGGGCTACATCGCCAAGGCGGAGGAGTACTACAGCGTGAAGTCTCGCAGCGAGCTGATGTTTGAGAAACAGTCAGAGAGACACGGGCTGACCGCACGGACCACACCTGCTGCAGGTGTACCATACACACACACACACACACCCATACAGTACATATGCACACACACACACAGACACACACACACACCCCACACGCAGGCAAACATGCATACTCAAACACATGCACACACACTCACATATGCATGCATAACCCCCCCCCCCACACACACACACATACATTTCTACACATTCTAACCAACACATTCTAAACAATCACAAACTCTGTTGACTGTGTTAACATGTTTGTGTGTGCGTATGTGTGTGCCTCTGTGTACGTGTGTGCAGTGGAGAAGCCGCAGACGGATGGCGAGGTGACAGAGCAGCTGTACTCTGAGATGAAGCCAGCTGTGGACGGAGCCAACTACATCGTTAAACACATGCATGACAAGAATGATTACAACGAGGTGAGGGAGGGAGGGAGGGAGGGAGGGAGGGAGGGAGGGAGGGAGGGAGGGAAGGAAGGATGGACAGAGGGGCGGGAGAGAATGGAATGGAGAGAGAAGTTTACCCTCCTTTACTGTTTCCTTGGCTGACTCATTCCTGCCCCCCCTCTCCTCTCCTCTCCTCCCCCCCCCTCCCTCTCCCCTCCTCCAGGAGAAGGATAACTGGAGTGGGATCGCCCGCACCGTCGACCGTCTGTGTCTGTTCCTGGTCACTCCGGTGATGACGGCAGGCACCATCGTCATCTTCCTCATGGGCATCTACAACCACCCCCCTCCCCTGCCCTTCGAAGGAGACCCCTATGACTACAAGGAGACCAACCCTCGCTACTGACACGCGCGGCGCTCACACACTTACACACTGTATACACACATTGTATACACATACTGTACACCTACACACACACCTACTCACACTGTACATACACTTACCTTACATATACAGACATACACACATTCACCAATAATCTCTTTCTTTCTTCTGTGTGTGATTTAATCATGTTTATTTCATTTAAGATAGTTTTGACATTTTGTGTTCTTTTGTGTGCCAAAGGCAGCAGTGTTTTGGACCTTACATCACTGGCTTATACTCAGTCAAATGTGAACTTGCATTAAATATCTAGTACTTTCAAGTGAGTGATGTTTACATTTACATTTAGTCATAGCAGACGCTCTTATCCAGAGCGACTTACAGTAAGTACAGGGACATTCTCCCCAAGACAAGTAAGGTGAAGTGCCTTGCCCAAGGACACAATGTCATTTGGCACGGCCAGGAATCGAACCAACAACCTTCTGATTAATAGCCCGACTACCTAACCGCTCAGCTATCTGACCCCCATGTATAAGCATTGTCAGTCTGGTACAAGGAGATAAAGAATCGATCCAGGCTGTGCCCTGTAGGTGGCAGTGTTGTCCTGTCTGACCTTCAGTGGTGACCCTTGACCCAGACCAGTCTCAGAGCTGCTGATAACAACCTCTCCCAGAGGTGGGTTCTCATGGTGTCTGAAAGATCTGCTGATTTCACAAGTCTTAAAAGTCTGCTGTTTCACTTCTCCAAGGACGGTTTCCAAGTAGGTTTCTCCTCTGGGTGTTTTCATAATGGCTGGCACGTTGCATCTGGAACAGATCCAAACTTTTTGGATTTGTAAACATGACAGGCTGTCCAGGGTATCCAACCCTAAATGATGACCAGAGGAACAGTCTGTGGAGAAGACCCAGCAACACAGATATCCAGCCTGACTGGGTTTCCTGTCTGGACCGGCGTCGTGAATGGATGAAGCTTGACAGCTGATTGGTCTGTTTTAATGAGGACAGCTGTATGTCATGTGTTTGTTCTGTTTTGGTGATGAGGAAACGGCCACATAGTGACCCAGGTGGAGCTGAACGTCACCAGGCTCACTGCTTCAATGTGGCCAGTTCAGAGGAGCTAACCACCCACACACAGGCTCTCTGACCCTCTAAATACTAAACATTGGCATTCAAATAAAACCAATGATGAAATATGCACATCTAATTGTTTCAAATAGCAGGGCTATTCTATTCCAAGGAATACATTTTAAGTAAAAAAATATTTCAGTTATTCTTCACATACATAAACCACTGTGTGTGCATTGTAAGTAGCATAAGGAGGCCGACAGTTCAGCTAGAAGTCTCTCTTTGTGGAAGTTGGTGAATTTCCTCCATTTCACTCATGTTTTGTTCCATGTGATGGCTGTCTTTTCTTGTGAGAGGGTCTGCTGATGTCACAGGACTTGATTGTGTTAATTCTGCCATGACGTATTCCTCATGAATCTCAGCCCCTCCATTAGACATGGGTGACAGTCCACCTTCAGTGATCTGAGTATTCTGGGGTAAAAAGGTCTGTTGCTCTGGGCTCTGCGAGGGTTGTGGACTCCCTCCGTTCTCTCTGGGTGTGGCTACAGGGAGGATAAACGAGTCTGTTTGTTTAGACACAGTTAGCAGCAAAAACACAGTGTCTGACTTAGTTAGAATTGATACACTATTGATTACTATACAAACTGCATTAATCTATTGTGTTTTCAGTCTTTATTACCTGTGTCATTGAAACCTGCACATCTTCTTCCTGAGTAGAAAAATGATAAACTATTAGACTTTTAGGCAGGGGTTAGAAGTTATGTGTCAGTGGATGAAGATAAAACACCCCCCTGCTGCCCCTTTCTGAACACCACCAGCCTTACATTTACATTTAGTCATTTAGCAGACGCTCCTATCCAGAGCGACTTACATACAGTACAGGCACATTCCCCCCGCAGCAAGTAGGGTGAAGTGCCTTGCCCAAGGACACAACATAATTTTACACGGCTGGGAATCGAACTGGCAACCTTCAGATTACTAGCCTGACTCCCTCACCGCACAGCCACCTGACAGCCTTACCTCTGCAACACCAAATAATGAGGGCAGTAGCAAGCACACCCGCGATCACCAGACCCGCGATCACCGGACCCACAATCCGCCAATTGGGTGCCTCTTTCTCTCCTGCATATAGTAGTACACAGAAGAACAAATGAGCCACAATCCTACCACACTCCAGGTAAACAACATTTGCCAGGGGTTAGTCAGGAAAATATGGTAAAATCAAGTAAGTGTTTGTGAGCCAGGTTTACTCGACTCAGAGAGTTTGTAAGTGTTTGTTTCACCTTCAGGTAAAATCTGCAGGTCTGTGACAGACACGTATCTGTTTCCTGCAGACCTGAGGTCACAGGTGTAAGTCCCCTGGTGAGACAGTGTTAGCTTGTGGAGCTGAAGCCTGCCAGGCTCAGGGGTACTCTCAACCTGGTCCTTCCACGTCCCCTGGACCTGGGGCTCAGCTGTCTCACTGCTGAGGGTGAGGATGAGCTCTGAGTGGTTGAACCTCCACTCAAGGTCAAAGGTCAGGGGGTCAGAGTGAGACTTAGGGAGGCTGCAGAAGATTGACACACTGCTGCTAGGAGAACCTTCAACTGGATCTGCAATAAGACATAAACAATCTGTCAGGACAGTCTGCTTGAAGCAGAGAATGGAACGAGGAGATGGGAGGACTTGGTGATTCAGAGATGAACTGACAGTACCTTGCTTCCTCAGAGTGGCTGTTCTGTTCCGAGTGTTGGATGACACAGAGCAGACATAGTCAACATCTGAGTTATTTCCCATGATCCTTAGAGAGCTGTGGATGTTGTACAGTCCTAGGGTGTCTGTCTCAGAACTGAGGGGGGGTTGGCCGACCAGGGTGGGGCTGGTGGACCAGGTGAGTTTAGGGAGGGGGTAGATGGCTCTGGAACTGCAGGTCAACACGTCATCTGACAGCTTTATGTCTACAGAACGTACTGGAGCTGTACAAGGAAGGTTGAATAGCACACACACACACACACACACACACACACACACACACACACACACACACACACACACACACACACACACAGGCTTTAGAAAGGAGCGGTAGGTGTGAAAAGACAGCGTCACTAGGGCGACATTCTAGGTCAATTTGTGTTTAGCTGTTGTACCTTCTACGGTCAGTTTGATGAAGTGCTCGAGTGTTCCTTTGGTAATGCTGGTGTAGCACTTGTAGCGTCCCTGGTCCTGAACCTTTACCTCTGTCAGCTGGAGGGAAGCGTTGCCATGAGACAACTGCTCATCAAACAGGGACGTTCTGTTTTTAAACCACGGGTCTTGGAGGTTGAGCTGGTTGCTATCGCTGTAGTATGAGTGAGCAGTTTGAGTTGGATCTCCACCTGGACCGAACATCCAGTGGAGAACCAAGTCCTCGCCTGCTTGGAAGGAGCAGGGAAGAACACAGGTCTCGGAGAACTCACACACCACAGGGACGTCTGAAACACATTTACAGGAAATACACCAGTCTTTCAACATACTGTGTGTGTGTCTGGTATTTATGCATTTACAACTTGTGCTTTTCTTATTGTCAAGCTACTTAGAATGTGGAATGACGCTTTTCAGGTTGTCAGGTTTCGGTTCTTCCAAGTTTGAAAGTAATACTAAAGACTTATAAAAAAACGTTTCCAGAATAAAGACCTAATATTCAAAGGGAGCATTGGAATATTCATTATTTCATGACTTTGCCTCGGTTAGCACAGTAAAATGGACCTTGTACTTCTAAACTGATTAGATATTAACCTAAAAGTAACCTTCAGAAGTCCACGTTAACTCTAGAAATTCCCTTCTCGTTTAGTTTCACTTTGACAACTGATTCTTTACATAATTCTTTATATTTTTACATTATTTACAAGTTTACGTTTCCGTACATCAAATTATTGACCATTAAAAATATATATATTTAAAATAAAACTAATTTCTACAAAATTGAAGTTACTCAGCTTTAGAGTACTTTGTGATAGTAGGCTTTTTTTTGATGATGCTTAACAGATCTGAAAAAATATTGACAGTTGAAAGACTAACCTGCTCCCTTGACCGTCTGGCTTATTATCACCATGGACACCATACTGTAGATCACGACCACCATGATCGATGCCATATTCCAAGCCATTGTAGTCTTCATTTACGATGTCACTCCTTGTTATGCACTCTCACAAAGTTGCACCCATACACTGTAATCTGAACAAACCAGATAGGTTGGTAACAAGTATGTTCGGCATGTCGATTGACAGCAAATGACTCAAGATATGGGCAGAGGTTTTCTGATAGAAACCACTCGATTGATTTTCCAGTGGTGTTAAAAGTCCTTCTGATTAATCTGTCTCATTGCAGTTTTCTAGTGACGGCAAGATATTTAACTGGAAGAACCCAAGTTGTACAGGTAACCTATTACATGGTCAAACTACTTATGTTGTTAAACATTAATTAACTTTATTGGAATGAGTTTCAGTTTCCATTGGTGTCAGAGCATGATGGCAGGAGGACCCAAACACAGGGAGAGGCAGGCTGGATACCAAAAACCTAAACATTTATTTTACAAATCTGGGAACAAGCAGCTACTCACATGAAACTCGACAACAAAGACACAAAGATTGTCATGGGGAGCAGAGATATTCAGGGCAGTGTAATCACACATGCACAACAGCTGGGCGATTGGAACGAGACAGAGGTGAGGTGGTGCAGGGAGCCAGGAGAGAGAGACAAGACCAGGACTGGACACACCCAGGAAGATGGACAGAAAACACCAGGGCAGGTTAACTCTGTTAACTCCGGGGAACAGGATTTTAGTTTCAGGATTAAGTGCTGTGTATGCTGCTTAGAGGACCACAAGTAAATGTAAACATAAAGATATGGGAAAGTTACTTTCACACCAGCTCCTCACTCAAGCTTGCAATGCACAGGGTTTAGCTATCTGTCGTCGAGACACACAAGTCAGGGACAGAACAGCTGATGTATCTGTAGTCATGGTCTGATACAGAATGTATCGGTCAGACATTACTCAAGGACAAACTGTAACTCACCTCTGGTCATTTCCCAAACTCTCCACGTAAAAAATGTAATCCACCACAGAAACTCCGGCAGTCGTCGGAGCAAAAACTCACAACATTAGAGCTCAAGGTCTATTTTTATTGGTGAATCATGTGGCTGTCATGAGGCAAGATTAGGCACAGAGGGCCTCCCATGATTTCACAAACACATACCAGAGGTTTTATCCACCAATAACACAACTTTATTAGGAATCTTCATGGGTCTGCCCCATCGTGTATTTAATATTTGCCCAGACAGGTCAGAGTTAGCTGTGTCTGTTGCTTTCGTCTGCTGTCAAGACACTGTCCTCGCCTGGTTCAGCATTGACTGGGTCTCCTGTTAAATCAGGGGGGGAGAAGACAAGGTTATTGTCATGATACGAGAAGAATGCCAACAAGTTCAATCAACAAGTTCCAACAATTGTAAACATGACAGCCTGTCATGTTTACGATGCCAACAAGTTCAATCTGCTATTTTCTCACACTCCACTTTCACACACTCCTCTTGCTCCCTCCAGTGTTCGTTGTGAGTACTTGACGTTATCAAATCACATCTTAAGACCCACTTATACTTCAAACCCAGCATGTGATACTGTGTAAGGCAAGCACAGCAATGTCATCCTATCATGTATATATCTGCATCTATGTCCATGTGATAAATGTTCATTATTTTAGTGTGTGGTTTTGCCTGGTTGGCTGCTAACCAGTTGTTTTTGAATGTGCTTGAGGAATACATGTCTTGACTTGGTCGTGGTGACGTGAGCCTGTGTTTACCTCTGACAGGATGCATCTCAGAGGCCTCCTCCACCATCTTGCTGGGTTTAGGCTGGTCACCTGGCCAGGGGGGCAGAGCTGTCAGTGGATGAAGTGAAAGATAAAACGCCCCCCTGCTGCCCCTCTCTGAACCTTACAGTCTTACCTTTGATCTTCAGATATCCCAGAATGCCCACAAGAGCAAGGGCCAGCAATGCGATCACCAGACCTACGATCCACCAATTGGATTCCCCAGCCAGATACTTTGTCTCTCCTGCACGAAGTAGTACACAGTAGTACACAGTAGTACACAGTAGTACACAGTAGTACACAGTAGTACACAGTAGTACACAGTTGTACACAGTAGTACACAGTAGTACACAGTAGTACACAGTAGTACCCAGAAAAACATTCAAACAAGCCACAATCCCACCGCACTCTTGATAAAACACGACCTTCCCAGATTTCGCATGAATCACTTTTCTCCTCATAAAGATCCTTGGAAGTCATTCACACCCTATCTTATACCATGACTCACATCCTGTCGCGAAGTGCTGTTTCTTCTATAATCGAACACAAATTTCCTGGTGAGTAACAGCATTCCGTTCTCCCACAGTGCTTTCCTTGAATGTGTGCATCCTCACCTGAGTCAGAAGTCATGGTGACACGCGTGACAATGGTGTGCGTGGTCCTGAGAGACGCGTAAACACACGTGTAAACGCCACTGTGCTCCAGGCGGTCCGGTTCCAGCAACCACAGAGAGCCGTCGCCGGACGCCACCTTGGCCGGGTCCAACACCACACGTTCCTTCCACAGTGTTGAAACTGAGCTTTGCTGTGCTTTGCTGTTGTATGTGAGGATGATGGCCGGCTTGTTGTGATTGGTGAAGCTCCAGGAGAGGGAGGGGTTAGGGAAGTGAGGAGGGGCGTGGCAGGGGATGGTGAGATTCCTTCTCTCCGTCCAGTTGATCGCTGATCTCAGGAAGAGAGAGGGAGTGAGGAGATAAACAGAATGAACTGATTGAAACGATGCGCCGTGTGTTTGAGTGTGTGTTTGAGTGCGTAAGTCGCTTTGGATAAAAGCTAAATGAATACATGTAAATGTGGATGTGTGTACGTGCATGTGTGGGGGTGTGAACATGTATGTGTGTGTGTATGTGTGTTTGTACATGTCTGTGTGTGTGTGTCTGTGTGGACCGTACCTCTCTCTGTGAGCGAGGCCGTCCACACTTGTGTCCCGTAGGAGGAGTTGACCTGACAGATGTAGGTGAGCTGTGATTGGTCCTTCAGCTTCCTGAGCCGGCTCTCCACGTTGTACTGCCCCCGTTCGTCAGCCAGCATACGTGTGTTTGGTCGCAGGCCCCCAGCGGTGGGGGGGTCCGTTGCCCAGGCGATTTGAGGGGCAGGGTAGACATCACGAGTGGCACACTTCAAGTCCTCGTAGCCATCGAGTCTGGACAGCTCCAACGATAGGGACAGGGACCTGACAGGTGCTACACACACACACACACACACACACGCACACACACATAGAGCCATAAGACTATACATAGCCTTCCTCCCCCTGTTGACAGGGTCCCAGCTTGCATGGACGAGGTCCCAGTCCAACAGTGTCCTGCCAGCATGGAGCTGTGGGAGCGCCGTGTTTAGGAATCCCTGGCAGACGATGGGAGTACCGGACTCACCCTCCACCCTGACGATGACCTGGGCCTCGTGCAGTCCTGCTGTGGAGTTCACCTGACACCTGTACCTGCCCCTGTCTCTGGGGCCGCAATGCGTCAGACGCAGCGAGGCGTTGCCATGGGAGACCAGGTTTGGGAAGAGGGAGGCGCGGCCGTCGTACTGCTCGTGCTCGGACCGGTCGTCCTTGTCGTCCTCGTCGTCCTCGCCGTCCTCGCCGTCCCGTAGCCGAAGGGTGTAGATGACCACTTCCTGTCGCAGCCATCGGATGACCTGGTCGCTGGAGGGCTGGAAGCTGCAAGGCAGGACGCAGTCCTCGGAAAACACGCAGGTGACGTGGACGTCTGAAACACATCAGGCACACGCTCGTCACTGGCCAGGCACTCCCACCCCGAAAGGAGGCCTTCGTGCCTTTTCTGGTTGGTGTGTTAGGATGTATGAGACAGAGAGAGAGAGAGAGAGAGAGAGAGAGAGAGAGAGAGAGAGAGAGAGGGAGGGAGAGAGAGAGAGAGAGAGAGAGAGAGAGAGACGAGAATTGAAGAAAGAGTATCCACTAGAGGTTGTTTTTAGCTCAATTTTACACAGACAGAGAGAGAGAGAGAGAGAGAGAGAGACAGTGGGAGGAGGAGGGCTGAGTCTGTGCACGTTGGTTTCAGCATGTGCTTGGATGACTCGCCTAAACAGGGTGTGTCCACAGCTGTGTCGCAGATGTACGGGCCACACATTGTTTGAGTGGTTTGGAGAGAAACCTCTGGTGATTCTGAGGTGAGTGCCTTGTGTGGATGGAGACCACGTTTGGATAGAGATGTTTGTTTACGCTGTCGTGACCAGGAGTCAAATAAGAAGTATATCACCTGCTGCTCACACGCCTTCCACAGCTCCCTCCCTCCCTATCTTTCTCTCTCTCCTTCTATCACTCTCTCTCTCTATCTCTCTTGCTCACTCTTTCACTCTCACTCTCAGTCTCTCTCTCTCTCTCTCTCTCGCTCACTCTCTCACTCTCAGTCTCTCTCTCTCTCTCTCCTTCTCTCTCTCTCTCTCTCTCTCTCTCTCTCGCTCACTCTCTCCCGACCTCGCTCTCTGCGTCCTTCCCTCCCTCAGCTGTGACTCAGCCTGTCTCAACCTGGTTTATTTACCTGCCACAATCCATCATTCAGCTTATCTGTCATCTCCATGCCGAACCAACCGCTTTCTGTCTTTTAAATTCGATCCTAACGATTGCGACAGCTCCAGGTAGCACAGGCACTTCACTCTCTCTTCTCATTCGTCGAGCCCCGTACTCCAGCTCCAGACAGAGTGCCCAACGATCCGACCAATGGGTGCGAGTCTCACCTGTTTTTTTTTCCTGTGTTGACATCCTGAACCAGAGCAGGAGAAAGGCCCATGTCCGCATAGCTGCCATGTCTCTCTATCCTTCCACATGGAAAACCCAGCAGAGACGCAGTGAACTCCTGGCGTAAACACTACCTCATCCTCCTGTCTCCAGGACGAGTCTTAGCTGGCAGGACGCACGTCTTCTCAATGAGACACCTTCCCTGGGTCCTGGCTCTGCTTCGTGGAGACACACACGCACACACAAGCTAATAAGAAACACATTCTAAATCACGTGCAACGGTGGGCTAGGGGTGGGGTGTGGGGGTTGATTCATGTGACTGCCCTTCTTGAGAAATCAGTGTTTTAAAGTTTGAAGGCTGTGGTTCTCTTGTGTGAAAGACACACTTTGCTTGGGCGCCTGGACCCTCTTTACTCACTCGTAGTCATTTCTCACCTTTTTTTAATCTCTTCTTTGGCTACATTTCTTGTTTCTTTAGTCTCTATCAGAATCAGCATCGCAAGCTTTACATCTTTTCTATCTCTCTATCTCCCCCTGGCTCTTTTACAACAAAACCAGGGATGTTGTGGGTCGAGGTGCCTGATGCGTGACGCGGAGGAAGAGATGCCTACATCTGTTCTTCGTTCAGCCCTGAATATCCTAATCCAATCTTGTAGCAGCAAACATTCCCCCAGAGTCCGACATCAAAGAGGACTCACACAGCGGTGCTCACACAGCACACTGAGAAGGAAACTCCACGAGCCAAAGTTCAGATATCACAGTCAAAATCAGTCATTGATTAGCAAACTATTAATCCCTTCACGCCCGGTTCTGTGTTCTGTTTGAGGCTAGATCACAGCAGTAAACCTGGAAATGGAAACGATGATAATTCGATTTAGTTGCCGATTTCTTTGAATACGGAGTACAAAAAACAGACTTACGAAAGGTATCCCGCTCTTTCCACGACCAGCGGGGAGAAAGAATGAAAGGAGGAGTGAACGAGAGAGACTAGCCTCTTCTCCTTTCTGGGGAGAGTGAGGAGTTCGACTGGACCGACAGGTTATTTAGAGAATGAAATGCATACACACTTAGCACACGTGCACACACAAGCGCTCACACCTAGACACACACACACTTACACACACACACTTACACACACGTCTCCATGCGCTGAAGCAGAATCCTGGAGGTAATTACAGTCCACCCTTACACTCTCCAAGTGGCTCCTTTCTAGGAAGGACGCAGCCAGACATGCCCTCACCTCCCAATCACACAGTCCCACAGAAACATATCTGTGCGCGTCATTCCCAGCACAGAAACTGATATGGTACACCAAGGAATACACTGAGCTTCACACACAAGCACACACCAAATATTTGACATTTCCATTTGCTTTGAATTGCTTTGAAATGGCATTTTGTTGCCAAAGCGACATAACTTTACGACCGTTTGTTTATGGGCTTTGAATAATGTGAGTGTAACCTTAACCTTAGCGTGTGTGTGCGTGTGTGTGTGTGTGTCAGCTCAGATGGAGCTTGTGTTGTTCTCTGGAGATGTTATTTGAGAGCAAAAGTATACAGTTTGGATTGTATTAGGAACAGTTTGTTCTAAATCACAGCAGGGCAGATTACATTCTGCTTCCACTGAGTGGTTGTATTCTCTGACATACACAAAAAGCAATCTTTCCCTAACCTACGCAAACAGAGTGGACATACACACACCATCACACACACAAACACACACACCAACACAGACACGCACACACGCACACAACATACAGTGAGTAAAATAGGGACTTATATGCACTAAGTGTTTGTACACCCACACACACACACACACATCAATCTTTCCGTAACCTACACAAAGAGAATAGATACACACACACACACACCATCACACACAGATGCCAAGATAGGTACGATGGGGACCTGTATTTGTGTTCATTTTCCTGGTAGAAAAATCCAGATTATTGACACGTGTGTGTGTGTGTGTATGTTTGAATGTGTGTGTCCAACCCCTCTGTTTGTAGGTTAGGGAAAGATTGCTGTGGCTGTAGATAAGAGGATTTCACAGGAATTAGTGTCATTCTTCTATCACTGGAGGAATAGATTTATATCGATTTTAATCAGTGAGAGGCAAGATCCAGTGAAGCAGAGACAGATCGAGGAAGAGGCAGCCGCAGAGACGGACATGGAAGCACAGAGACGCGGGGACAGAGAGAGGGACCATATCCATGGAGAAATGGACAACGCAACACACTGATGCTTGATGACGTGAACTGACTGGCACCAGGAGGACTCTTGGCTCAGCAACAACAGATCTGGCACATCTGGGACAGCACTCTCAAGAGAAGTACAGCTGGCTGCTCCAAACACACACACACACACACACACACACACATACTAAAGCCTGATTCCGGAGCTTTTTGGCGAGGGAAGATCAACTGCAAACAGACTCCTGTATGCTTGATCCGTCAACGACCGCTTCCTGACTCACGACCACGGAGCCTTCTGGAATGTGGTCCTGCTTCTGTCCCACCGAGAGGGGGTCATCCTGGACTCTCGACCGTCGACCCTGACTGGAACATGAACGTGGTTCTGTTGAGTGTGCGGTCCATATGCTTGGTCTGGGCGTTGTCTTGGCCCGTCGCCACGGTGACCGGGGCCCATACCACCGGACGCAAGAAACACAAAGATGTTTACCTGGGAGAAAACAGCAAAAACAAATATGGAGGGTAAGACACACACATGCATATACATATACACAAACACACACACACACTAACACACTGCAGGGCACATGCACACACATACATGTGCACACGTACACATACTACACACATGCACAGGTACACACACACGCCACTAAAACACTGACGTGCCACAACTGAATACCGAGTGCTGTGTTAGCGCCTGACGCCACTTGTTTGTGGGGCTCTGCTCTGCTCACCCAGACATTATGGCCTGTCTGTCGTCACGGCGATGTCTCTGTGCAGGTCAGCGGAAGTATGGATGGATGTCTGCATGGTGTGTAATTGCCGGGTGAGTGGGGCAGAGACTGATTTGTGGTGTTCACATGTGGCTTTGTGTGGGAGGAATTACCCCCTGTATGGACTTGACTTTAGCCTCCCTGCTTGTGTGTGCAGAGGGCATGTGTGTTATCGGTGTTTGGGTTTAGGAAAATGAAAAGGGAAAGGGAAAAGGGGCCAAGCCGTCTCTGTGAAGCGCACTCCAGATAGCACACCTGTGCAGGTGTGTGTGTGTGTTCAGTCACTAATTACCTGTCACACACCCACCCATACTTCAGAGCAAAGCAGGGTTTATCGCTGGAAAAAAAACTATTTTTTCTTTTCCGTCAAACGATTGCCCCTCCTATGCCTCACCTTAAACCTCACAACAGTGAGGTTAGCGAGATGAAACTGTTGTTATGTACCTATTCCTGACCTTACTCTGATATCCCCTCTGCTTCCACAGGCAGGCTATATCAGTCCTTCTTATCCCTCACACGCTCTTGGGACCGGCTCTGGAACTTTCCAACACGTTATTCAATGTGTGTGTGTGTGTCTGTGCGCGTGTGTGTTTTGAAGAAATGCCAAGGAGTGGTTAATGTTTCTGGGTTTGGCAGGATAAGAGGTGTAGAAACGAGAAGGGCAGATTTACAGACCACAAACTGTGTTTCTCTAATCAAACCTTACAGTTAAATCCTTATAAAACCAAGCAGTCGCTCACTCATCCCTGCCAGTGTGGCTGTGTGAAGGCCAGGCCAGAGGAGGGAGGGAGGAGAACATGACTGAGCTAGCGTAGCAGACAGGAGAGAGCAGGCCCTCCAGTAACTCATTTGAGTCTTTTTTGCCTCAATAAACATAGTTCATTGACGTGTGTGTGTGTGTGTGTGTCTGTGTGTGAATGTGTGTGAGTGTGTCTGTGTGTGACTGTGTGTGTGTCTGTGTGTGTGTTCTGTCCATTCAGGAGGATTGACTACAAACTGAAGAAGCAGGACAGCACCAAGTCACTCCTCATAAAGACAGAACAGCTTTTGAGAATCGAGGAACACGATTTTGCCATCAGACCTGGCTTCGGAAGTAAGACACATCATTTCTTTCTCTGTGTCTGTCTCTTTCTGTCCATTTCGGCCTGTTTGTGTCTCCCTCTGTCTCTCTCTTCCTCTCTCTTTCAGTCTCTTTCTCTCGCAATCTCTGCCTCTCACTATGCTTGATCCAAAGGTATCTAATCCAATCACTCACACATCACTAACACCTGAAAGTCACAGGCTGTGCTGTGCTGCTGAGGAGCGTTGATGATGCACGCGGATCTGGATTCCGGCTTCGCTGGGCACTGGGTCACCGCGGCAACCACGCTCAGCCCTCCCAAACCATCACTGACCCAGATTATGTGTGTGGGAGAGAGAGAGAGAGAGAGAGGCAGAGAAGGGGGTTTCAGGGACAGTAATCTGGATTATTTTTATATTCAGGTCTGCTAGAGCAGATGGAACAGTGGGACACAAAACAGTTCAGGCCAGGATGGAGAACTGACCTTTGCTCGTTTATGACGGACACCACATCACACACACACACATGCACACACACACACACACATGCACGCACACACACACACACACACATGCACGCACACACAACATGTGGTTTGCATCATATGGCCTTCATGGTGCAGGCTGTCTCCACCATACTGTCTGAGACACAAAAACAGCATTGTCTTCCCCACAGACACTGTGTGGCATTTCCGAGAGCTGTAATTTTATACATGAGATGACTGACAATGATCTATGTTTCTCATGGTTAAGATAAGCCTGGCTCTGTGTGTGTGAGGGTATTTTGTGTGTGTGTGTGTGTAAGGGTGTTGTGTGTGCGTGTGTGTGTGCAGCCTACTCATGTCTGACGTCATACACGCTAGGTCTAGGACATCTCAATCATACGCGTTTTATTTATTTGACCTATGATCTTTTTTTCATCGGGCATTATATCACTGTCCCAGTTTAATTCCAGTGTCCTGAATGTAGTCGTATATGCTGACTCAAGCTAGTTTGAGAAGACAGCACTTGGTTTCCTACAGAGGCAGAGCTGAGAAGAATTACAGATTCAACTATTAATATACATATATAATTTTTTTTACAGATAAAAAGTGTTGTTTTACCTCAAACAAACTTGTCATTGGCAACCGGGAAATTGTTGAAATCTGTAATTGACGTGTGACAAAGAGAGTCTGGATTTCTGAGAGCTTTGTGGGTCTGGCTGTGGGATTAACTTCATTAAAGTAAGTGTTTATAGAGCTTCATAGCTGCAAACGTACACAGAGAATTAACAGACTTCACACTCACTACAAGACCCGAGAAAGAACACACACACACTTACACACAATGACACACACAAGTTCAAGTTCAAAGTCTTTTATTGTCAGATGCACAGAACAACACAGGGTCAGACTGTGCACTGAAATTCTTAGGACAAGACAACGCAAAGCAACCTGGCATAACATAACATATAAGTACACATAACATACATTACATCTATAATAAGCTCAAATATGGTAAACCTCCTAATAACAAATAATATACAATATTCAATACGGTATACTAAACTTCTAATACACATGATAACCTATACTAACCTTATAAACATATACTAACCTAACCTAAGTGAAATTCAAATAGTGCAATATTGCTTATAGTGCAACCAGTAGCTGAAAGTGACAGTGTGTAAAGTGACTAGTGAGACGTGTATCAGTGTCCATATCAATGTCCATTCAGAAGCCTGATGGCCCTTGGAAAGAAACTGTAGTCCAGTCTGCGTGTGCGAGACGGAATGCTTCGGTATCGCTTACCAGAAGGCAACGGGCTAAAAAGACTGAAGGATGCACACACACACATGCACACTGACACACAGGCACACTGACACACACACAGGCACACTGACACACACACACACACACACATAGACACACACAACTCAGCTTCCATACAGCAGCCTCAAGTAAACCTCAACATCCCTTAAGTCTAAACCACAGCCAGAGCAACTTCAACAGGATGGCAGCCGTCCAGCGACAACCAGGCAGATTTCTATCAATCTCTCTGGTCGTGCGGTATCTGTGTCACTGAGGGAGAGTGTGTGCGCAGTGTGTGAGCTGTCCACAGACAGTCAACAGACACGAACAGGTGGCACGGATGAAGAAGGGACAAATCAGATCTGCTGAGGGGCTAAGGGGGGGCGGGGGAGGGGGGGGTAGGGTGCAGTTGAATTTATGATTATATTTTTCAGCCGCCATGTCATCTTGATAAAAACGCGTGTCTGCCTGCCGTCGGCCTGGTGTGTCACCAGGATCCCTGTGATCCCACGTGACGAGGTGACACACAGGAGGTGACTGGGTGGTCACAGCAGGATGTGGCTCAGGGATGCCAGCCGGAGTTAGCTTGTTTGAAGATCTGTGGGCTGGGTTGGTTTAGACAGGTGGTCTGTGGTTTGGACGAGGAGATGGACGTGGGAGTCGTCTACGAGCACGGGAGGAGGGGGGGGGAGGAAACCTTGAGTCTTCAGCTGCTTTGGCTCAAGTTCTGTAGTGTGCCGACACCGCCATGCAAATACCGACGTACCACTGCTTTGCTAATGCATGAAAACCTATTCTGCTTTAATACTGGGCTCTCCTCCTTTGGGGGTATCAGATGCAGCTATCCCCGTGGGCATCGACGTGCAGGTGGAGAGCATTGACAGCATCTCAGAGGTCAACATGGTACGAGGTCACTTCCTCTGACATCATTTCCTCTGACATCCCTTCCTCTGACATCACTTCCTCCTGTCTCCAGCCCCCGCAGCTCACTGTCTGTGATGTCTGTGCAGGACTTCACGATGACCCTGTACCTGCGTCACTACTGGAAAGATGAACGTCTGGCTTTTCCTTCCCAAACTAACCTGAGCCGAACGTTCGACGCTCGTCTGGTGAAGAAGATCTGGGTTCCTGACGTGTTCTTCGTCCATTCCAAACGTTCCTTCATCCACGACACCACCATGGAAAACATTATGCTTCGGGTCTATCCCGATGGAAACATCCTGTACAGTGTCAGGTAACAGTGTGTGCCTGAGTGAGAGAGGAAGAGAGAGAGGAAGAGAGAGAGAGAGAGAGAGAGAGAGAGAGAGAGAGATAGAGACTGAGTGAGAGACTGAGTGAGAGACTGAGTGAGAGACTGAGTGAGTGAGAAAGAGAGAGTATAAGAGAGAATATGGTGAAAAAGAGAGAGAAAAGTTACACATTTCTGATTTGCGAAAGACTAAGATGACACTATCATAACACATAACACAGTTGTATAAAGCTTCATTTCTACAGTATGACTTTTGATATATCCCATAATAGATTCTTAATGGTTGTGTTTTTTTGTTAAGGATAACTGTGACTGCTCTCTGTGCTATGGACTTCAGCAGCTTTCCTCTGGACACACAGAACTGCTCTTTAGAACTGGAGAGCTGTGAGTTTCAGACACACCACACCTCCCTGCACACACACACACACACCACCTGATAATATTGATATTATACACGGATGCACTACCCACACAAGTGCATGAACAAACACACTCAAATGTGTTTACTCGACTTTCACAATAATATACAAAACCTTTTATTTCTCCTTCCTTTCTTCTCCCTGGGCCGTGTCCTCTCTCTCTCTCTCTCTCTCTCTCTCTCTCTTTTTCTCTCTCTATTTTTCTCTCTCTCTTTTTCTCTCTCTCTCTCTCTCTCTCTCTCTCTCTCTCTCTCTCTCTCTCTCTCTCTCTCTCTCCACCCCCTCGGGCCTAGATGCCTACAATGAGAATGACCTCATGCTCTACTGGAAGAACGGCAATGACTCTCTGCGGACAGATGAGATCGTTCTCTCTCAGTTCTTCATCGAGGAGTTCAACCCCTCCAATGGCCTCGCCTTCTACAGCAGCACAGGTGTGTTTGTGAGTGTGCGTTTGTGTCGGTGTGTGACTGCGTGTGTGGGTGTTAGTGTGTGTGTCTTGCTTTGCCCGACCCCTCTCTCCTCCTCTCACCCTGCTCTCCTCACCCCTTCCTCTCCCAGGCTGGTACAACAGGCTGTACATCAACTTCATCCTGAGGAGGCACATCTTCTTCTTCATGCTGCAGACCTACTTCCCCACCATGCTGATGGTTGTCCTCTCCTGGGTCTCCTTCTGGATCGACAGGAGAGCTGTACCCGCCAGAGTATCACTGGGTACCGTCCCCCCCCCCTACACACACACCATGCACACCACACGCCCCACACATGCACACGTGTACACATACACATACACACCACACACACGCACACTCACCACACACAAAGCACGAGTTTCCACTGAATAAGTCTGGCAGGTTTTACAATACGATAAAAGACTTGAACTTGAACGATACATTGGCGTAGTTCCTGTTTATGAAGACACACCAAACAGTCCCTTCTTCTCTGCTGCAGGAATAACCACAGTTCTGACCATGTCCACTATTATCACCGGGGTCTCCTCATCCATGCCCCAGGTCAGCTGTGTGTGTGTGTACATGCATATTCAGGATTTCATTTACATTATATTTTATGTGTAAGTTATGTGTTCTCTTTATTATGAATGTGTGTGTGTGGTGTGGATGTGTTTGTGTGTTCACGGTGCAGATGTGTGTGTGTTTGTGTGTGGTGTGTGCGTATGGTGTGTGTTCCTAACTCCTCACTCATGTGTGTCCCACAGGTGTCGTATGTGAAGGCGGTGGATATTTACCTGTGGACCAGCTTCCTGTTTGTCTTCCTGTCTGTGATTGAGTATGCTGCTGTCAACTACTGCACCACTGTGGAGGAGATGAGGAAACTGAAGAAGGGAAAGGTCAGGGGTCAAATCAAATCCAACTTTATTTATAAGGCAATTTTTACAGGCAATGTCACTGGTAATTTCAAATATACACATAAAACTGCACCTAAACCAACCTAAACCCTTAAGAAAGACAAGAAAAAACTCCCAGAAAACTAAAAGAGAAAAAATAGAAGAAACCTTGGGAGGAGCAATTCAGTGAGGGATCCCCTCCTAAAAGACGGTTTGTGGAGGTGCAGACCACAGGCTAAACATAGCCATGCATCAAGAGTAGAGATTAAAAAGAAACATTTGCAAATGGATGTTGAAACACAGATATCCAGAGTTCCTAACCATTGCTCTGAGTTGGTGCATGTCAGTTTAGACAGTGGTAGCCACAGGGTCAGTGGTCAGGGCACATGTTTAATGAGAGATTTCATAAGAACAAGCCAGTCCTTTCAGAACCATGGATTTAGATAGTCCATCAATATTCCTGACATTTGATAGTTGAACACTGGAGTGTTCTCTGAACAACAGCTCACTCTTCTGGTCAAATAAAGCCATTGCATCGAAACACTGACGAAACACACTGACCAAACACGCACTATAAATCCAATAATCTGGATAATACTCTCAGATTGTTTCATGTCAGTTGTTATTGTTTGCTTAGACCATGAGCGGTCAAATTGTAACAATGGTATTATCTGTGTCTGTCTCTCTGGTTTGCCCTTCAGGTCCCAACATCCTACAATGCCAGCCAGGCCATGGCCTTCGATGGCTGCTTTCATGACAACGACATTGAGCTGACCCCGTTCCCAAGCCTGGTCCCAGCCTTGACCCCTAACCCCCTTGAAACCTCCACTCAGGACTCGAGGGATGCTCCGGCCACGGAAGGGACGCGTCTACGACGACAGCGTTCTGTTCGTGAAAACTTGGATTTGCTGCTTCGTCACAGCTACATGATTGACTCGTACTCCCGTGTGGCTTTCCCTCTCTCCTACCTACTTTTCAACATCATTTACTGGAGCATGTACTCCTGAGGGCGCTGTGAGCGAGTCTGTCGTCATGAAGGAGAGAGTGTTAACATCTTCTGGGGGAAACTATTGTAACTGACTTGTGATCCAACAGAACTGGTATTTTTACTCCTGAGGGACTGCCTTTTGTTAAATTGTTCAACTGCCTATTTAGAAAAATATTTAAGTTTCAACTGGGAGAGACAGTCTTCTATTTTGAGGATCAACTGGACACTAATGTGGTGATGCCTACTGTTGTGAGTGCTTGGTTTATACTAACTACATGATCCTCAATTGAGTATTAATATCTGTAGAATTTGAAGGCCCTGATAAAGTTTCCCAGGTGGTTCAAATGCATTTGTCAAAAACAAATGGCTATTTAATAGTGAATAAATTACACAAAACCATGTTTAATGTGTGTATATCACTGTGTGTAGGCCTACTTATAAACATTGATTTTGTTTGTATGTCAGTGAATAGATATTAGAATTTTTATACATTTTAGAAATACAAATTTATTATGTAGCCTAATGTAACCCAGTACAGGCTATTGCCTATTGCAACAATATGACAAGGATATTTTTCAGTATTCGTTTGTTTTACTAATTTTGAAAATAAACACAAAGGTCTTATATTTAGCCACGGTTTAAATCAACCAAATTTGCTATTATTCAGTTGCAATGGTGCCCATGGTTACTCCAAAGTTTTGTTTACATACATGTGGAAGCATTGCACGACAGCCCCGCTGAGGAAGCAACACACACGCACGTCGTAGCTGCTAGCTAGCTAGTCAACAAGCATCAGAGGAAAGTTGCCAGGTAAGTTTTTCTTGCTGCTGCAAGCTAATATGCGATTTCACTGTAAAAATAATAATAGACGTTAGTGTCTACAGAAATACATATTGCAAAGTGTCTCTGAAACAAGTGGTTAGGTGGTGACGTAATCTAAGTTACAATCACCAACTGGCCAACGTTTCTTTTCTTTGACATTTTTAGCTAGTGCTAGGTAGACGACTAGCCCGCTAGTAGCATTGTGGCTAACGTACAGTACTGTTGCACAGTGCAACTTACACTAAATGTTTATTCCTGTGTTTAACGAGTAGCTAACGTCAATAATTACCTGAAAATAACTTGCCATTCGTCTTAAACATTTTGCTCCTGTATCTGCCATTTCCTCTTACCAAATATTTGTTGATTCCCCCCAATCCACAAACTAGTTGACCATTGACTTGTTGAATTGCCATTATGTAATTCCTGTGCTCTGATCAAATGTTTTGAAAAGTGATGAGAAACGTGTACATTGTATGCTATCGTGCTGTGTTCGCCCACACAAATAGCTATTCATTCTGTATCTGTAAAATATATCTACCTAGTAAAGGTAGCGCTACTGTGCTGTGCTGTAGTTGCTACTGTATCTTATTAGTCTGAATGTGTACTTTACAATTTCGATGTTTAACAGGTGGTCACTCGTCTCATACTCCGCTTACAATGACACTGACAGTTGACAGCTCACTGACTAATTTGAGCTGTCTATCTTGATTAGGTCTACTTAAGATAGGAATTAGGAAGACTTTATTTTGACCATGTTCTGAATATTATTCTTCGTCTACCTTCCACTTTGCCAGTTTCCCTGGTGAGCTGTCCCTGACAGCAGCCGATACGCCGACGTCACATGACGTCAGACCAGGAGCTAGTAAGTCCAGTAGAGCCAGAGGTGCAGCTATCTCAGGGAGCCCTGGAAACGGGACGCTACCACCTGGTACAGTACATTTATTGCCATACCTTGCTTTTACTGTTCCATAATTGTCACTTACAGGGCCTTGTTTGCAGCTGACGCATGATCCATTTTAAGGCAGCTTACTGAAGTATCTCTAGATCCTCCAAACGATCTTACAGCAGTAACAATTTAGGTGTATTACCAGACATATGCTGTCCTAAAGGAATTCCATCGATTGTGAGGGGGGGGTTTCACAAGAAGACATTGGTAATCTGAGATGCAGCTGTCACGTTTATTACCCCGTCTCCAGAGACACACACACGCACACACATTCTCTTCTGAACAATTAACTATTTCCTCTGTTGGCCAGTGGGTGTTGTAGCCATCGAGTCACAGTGAAAGAATGTTAAAGTGGACTGAGGCAGAGAGGAGGAGTGAATGGGGAAGAAAACGAAACATAGGAAGGTTTGAACAAGAATGACAGTGGTGTTTGTTTGGCCCTGTGCTACAGAGAAGACTACTCCTAGCTAAAAACTACACACGAGGGTACACTAAAGGGTACATTCCTCAAATACGCACACACCACCTACAAGTGCACACACCCACACCCACACATACCCAAGTGGTCCAGATATTTCTTTTGAGTGGCAGGGCCATGTGGACTCTCTCACATGTGCTATTCTGAGCAGGGTTGGGTAAGGGGGAACTCAGAGAGATGAGAGAGGGGATAGTGTGGTGGAGTCGAGGGTATTTTCTCTTTCTGTGCGAGGCGTGCGAGTGAGAGCAGCAGGTCGCGTTCGTCCCGTGGTCCGATTGCTGCGGGGGTTTGCTGTTTTAGTGCCTTTCTGGCCCGAAGATGGGTTGCTGTTTTAGCAAGGAGCTAAGCCAGGGCAGGCTGAGCGAGAGGACCAATCTCCTACAGACCTCCATCCCTGATGGCCTGGCTGGGAGAGACCAGGACAGACGGCACACCGCCTCAATGGTTCAGCGCGTCTGTGTGATGGCCGAGGTAACTTGCCTTGCCGATCGGTCGGCTCAACCGAAGCCTCCAGAAGAGGGGGGAGAAAAGGCGTTGACGGGTCGCGAAGACGTGCCGACAGGCCCCGCGGTGAAGACCGGCAGCAGCGGCGGCACGCGAAGCAAAGGGGCTTTCAAACCGGAGCGCACGCACAAGGAGGGGTCTATTATTACCACCTCTGCAGGCCCCGGCCCAGACACGCTTCAAGGCACACGCAGGAGCGCATGCGTGCCGGACGCACTCGCTGCCAAGTCCACGGACAGCTGTGAGACTGCTCCCTATATGGACAAGCCATGCGAGAGTCCGGTGAAACAAAGGATAGCAGCAAATGCCACGCTGAGGGCTACCTGGTTCAGCCAGCCAGCCACAGTCCATGACCAGGGGGGCCCAGGGTGCTGGAGGTCAGCGGCAGCGAGGTCACCCGCTAATGGCTGCCTAGGTGATAGCAGCGCTGTTGCGGTGTCCGGTGGCCTGGTCCTGCCAGTTCAACTGTGTGAGGGAGGTCAGCGGGATTCCCTCAGAGCCCAGCTGGAGGAGGAGGACGAGGAGGAAGAGTGTATCATCAGGGCAGCGCTAGGCAAGGGTTTCAGAGCCAGGGCCCAGAGCTTCTACAGCCTCTGTTCCATAGATGCAGACGACCTTGACCCTGACCCGTCAGGCACAGCTGAAGCCGAAACAGGTGTTCTGCCCCCCACAACCCTGCCCACAGCCTCTGACCAACTACAGGCAGAGGAATCCACAGCCTTTGACCAATCAAATGAAGCGAAATCTGTATTAAATCTCAAATCACATACAACGGAATCCACAACCTTTGATCGACCACACGCCACGGAATCTACGACCACTGTCCGGTCCCGCACGACGGAACACACGGCCCCTGTTGAAGCGGACACACCAGAACCTAAAACCTCGGTGGAGCCTCCCCAGATAACCTCCTCAGACCCCCTCCCGGACCTCCTCCCTCCTTCCAGCAGCTGGAGGAGCTGTGAGGACCCTAGTCCCTCTTCTCCGGGCAGCCCCGCTACCCCGGAGGACGCGTCCCGGCTTTCCCCGGCCGTGGATGAGTCCACCCCTGATATACTCGGGGCGTCTCACCAGGAAGCACATGCAGGGGAGGAGGCTGCTCCTGTGGAGGAGGACGTGGCGATGGACCTGGACGGCGTTGTCTTCACGCCCTCTGAGACAGGATTGGAAACCAGACAGGAGGTCGAAGACTCTGAAAAGGACGAGAGCGTTCGTGCTGGAGCTTCCAGCTGTGCTGCGTTAGACTGCCTTCCCTTTCAATCTGCCGCTACAGAGGAGCAGCTAACCCCAGACATCCTCCCCTCCTGCATGGAAGCTCAAATCCTCGGTCCTAGCCCCAGCCCCAGCCCAAGCCCCAGCCCCGTTCCTAACAACCCTAGCCCAAACCCCAGTCCCAGGACAGTGGATCAAGCCTTGGGTGGAGAGGGTTTGGAGGGGATGGGGGACCAGGGAGGCTGTCAGGTTGTCCAGGAGAGCGAACACAGTGAAGGAGGTAGTGGAGAAACTGAAGAGGAGCACACGGCTCTCGTCAACACAGGACCGACATCCACAGGTGGATCCTCAATCCGCACTATATCTGTATGGTCACCAACAGAGTTCCCTTACTGCTCGTTCAAGACAGATATGGCGCCAGTTAACGCGGAACAGCCGGCACCTGACCATGACACAGCAATATCAAACCAATCAGATATGAGCTCGACTCAATGTGAAACGACCTTCGATATTAGAACTGAACCGGATGAACAACAAACACAGGTCGACCAGCGAGTAGATCGCTGGGATCTCAAACCAGATGATCGGGTTATGGAGCCTGTTGACAAGAACGGGACCTCTTTTAGCGAGCCCGTCCAGGATGAGGTTCCTGGTCTGGAGGAGGTTTCGCATCAGTCTGCTGATGCAGAAGAAGAACCAGAAGCGAATCTGCTCCAGGAGCTTGAAGAGAGGTCCGACACTGAGACAGGTCCCTTCGGTGGAGACGGTGTGAGGAGCTTACCTTTCTCACCAGAGAGCGTCCATCTTCTCCACGCCAGTGAAGATGGAGAGCGGGGCTCTCCAGACCCTGGTACGGAGGACGCACCTACGGTCAACCAAGGAGCACCATATGAAAACAATGTTGAGGTTGTCGACGCACAGAGCACAGGTTCAACCCCTGACGAGAATATTGAGCGAGATCACACCGTAGTTGAAGAAACTTCCATTGTTATGAGCTTGGGCTCCCTCTCTGAAGGTTCTGAGGTTAGCGATAGATCTGTCTTTGACAACAGCGTGTGCGAAACCCAAGGATCTCTCGAGGACCCCACCACATTGAGTGACCCTGGTACAGGGGACAGTGCATCGGTGGGGTCGTGTCCGATGTCGGAGGTGCTGGAGGTGGATCCTGATCAGGTCGATGTCTTTGCCTCCACACCTTCCTACCAGATCCACTTCCTGGATCAAAGACCGCTTCCTGTTGCCAATGAAACAGCTGTTGGGGTTGGAGGTCAAGGCGACCATGGGGAGGGGGGAATGAGGGAGATGGTGTCGGAGCTACTGGGGGAGGAAGGACAGTCTTCTCTCTCTGGCCTTTACCCCAACCCCTGGCCAAGGCTGGCTGAGGGCTGTGGAGCCTGGGCCCAGACTCTGTCTGAGACCATGCCCAGCCAGGGTGAGAGCGAGGTGGGTAGTCATGCAGAGCAGCTGCCTGCCTGTGCTCCAGAGCTCCAGAGCTCCATGGCTCTGCTGGGAGTGTACCCCTACAACACCCTGCTACCCCAGGGGTCGTGTTTGTGGGACTGGAGCCCAGAGTATGCACAGCCTGTGAGTAAGTGTGTGTGTGTGTGTGAGAGAGAAACAGAGAGAGAGACTAGTAGTTGTTCAATAGTGGTCTGCTGGAGACGAGAGTAACTGAGTGTCCCAAACCTTTGTGGGACTTGAGTGTTGGACAGCTGTACCATGTGATGAAGGAGACACTCTGGAGTAGCTGGTTTAGAGCATGTGTCAGGAGCTCTTACATTGGCACATTAGCAAACAGTTAGCCTAGCTAGCACCAACATTTCAATACTGTTGTATAAAAACAGTACTATGCTGCTGCTTAAAGTCAGGACATTTGAGTCTGACGCCAGTGTGGTTTTGTGTTTGCTTTTGTATGTGTGTATGTGCACGCGTGTGTGTGTGTGTGTGCATGTCCGTGTGTGTGGACGTTTCACTGCAGGATTCCACCACGGTCTCAGTACTCAATCCCAATGCACAGGTATGGGCCAATCCCACGGCAAGCCTGGACGTCTGTAGCCCCGCCTTCACGGAGGCTGTTCCCTCATGGCTGGAAGTGCCAATTGACCTCGCCAGCCAAGAGGGTACGTGTTGGTGGTTTGGGTTCTCCTTAGAAAATCTGTCATACAACTTGTTGCCTCAGGTGCCATGAAATCAGAACTTCCATGTTGTGATGATGTGGTCTCAACTTTGATATGTGATCCACTGATGGTGTTTCTGACCAGGCTTTTCAAAGTAGTAATTTCTGCTCTGTGATTGGTCCACAGGGTATGAGCCAGAGTACGACCTAGAAAACGTAGGCATGGCTTGGACGGAACCCAGCATTCTAGAATGTCCCGACATCTCCCAGGACCCGCCTCCCACAGGTGCCGAGCTGCTACAAAACTGTTTTTATAACTGACAAAACTTCACCAACGAAAGTCTTATTTGTGTTGTCACTTCCTCTTCCAGTAGGGCTGAGGGAGCAGCTGAGCGCCACCCTGACTTCCTGTCTGTCCAGGTACACCTAGACTATTCTAAACCCTGCGCCGTTGTGCCAACCAGCAGGCTCCTTTCTGATTTGCTGCTGTGTCCGTAGGGAGAACCTAGCCAGCGACCTGTACCTGGTCTCTCAGATGGATGGCGACCAGTATGTTTCCATAGCAACCCTGGCCAATTTGGAACACATCAAGAAGCTCAGCACAGACGTGGAACTGATCTCAGACATCCTCAAGTGTGAGTGGTCTGGTGTGTGTGTGTGTGTGTGTGTGTGTGTGTGTGTGTGTGTGTGTGTGTGTGTGTGTGTGTGTGTGTGTGTGTGTGTGCGTGCGTGCGTGCGTGCGTGTGAGTGGTTATGCACTCTATGGGATGGTCCAGGCATATTTGATGGTTTGATCTTGATAGCTCGTCTTCTGACCTTCGTGCAGCTCTGCCATTGGTCCAGGTAGCGGAGTGCGGCCAGAAGGTCAGGCCCAATCAGAGTCGTTGTATTGTCATCCTCCGAGAGGTCCCCGAAGACACGCCCCCAGAGGCAAGAACACTCTATCTGCTTCCTGTCTCATTTCCTTCCTGTTTCTTTCTCGTTTCTCACTTCCTGTACGGCTCACTATTTTTTAAATTCCTGTGTTGTGGTCCTGTGCCCAGAGTGATGAGGTTTCTAAAGGCTGTGTGCGTGTGTGTGTGTGTGTGTGTAGGAGGTGCAGGCTCTGTTCCAGGGGGACAACGTTCCCAGGTTCCAGAGCTGTGAGACGTCCACCAACGACAACTGGTTCATCACCTTCCCAACAGAGGCTGATGCCCAAAAGGTGACCCAGACAGACAGACAGACAGACAGGGCTGATGGAGTCATGCAGCCAGTTAGGTTTATCTATAACCATGTGTGTGTGGGTGTGTTCAGGCTTACCAGTACCTGCGAGAGGAGGTGAAGGTGTTTAAAGGGAAGCCTATAAGGGTGAGTGCATCCTCACACACAGAACATTCCTCTGGGACCTGGCCCCTTTCTCTCTGTGCAAAGAGAACTGTTTGAATTGACACATTCAAGTGAGATATTTAGAGGTCCAAAAGCACATTGTGGGCTTACACCCCGTATAAAGTGCCGCCCTAAGGATTGCTTATCGGATTGAGTGACTGGAGTGTTTTCTGATTGGTTCTCTCCAGGCAAGGATCAAGGCCAAGTCCATGGCCGTCACGTCCTTTGCTCCCAAAAATGGCTTCAGGCCAAGCCCCCTGGACCCGGTCACCAATCAGCAAGCCTACGGCCCTTACTATGCCCCGCCCACCTTCCAGCAGCCTCTCCCACAGCTTTACGAACTGACCAATGAGGCATGGGGTGCCATGACCACATACCCGGACCCTGCGATGGTGAGAGCGTGAAGCAGACAGTCTTGAAGCAGAAACCCCACCAGTTTCCTCCAAGTATGAGTCGACCGATCGCTGTTGTTATTTTGCAGGTGGCCCATTTCCCAGGCTTCCTCAACGGCTATCCATCGAGTCAGCCGGGCTTCAAACCGTCCAACAGACACAGGTACTGACCCACTCTTTCCGGGTCACACGCATGCGCTGGGTGCCGCGCCGTTCAGTTATGCTGACGTCGATGGTCTGTTTGTTTCCAAGTCGAGGTTCACGGCGAAGGTCTGGAGACGGCGGTCGCAGCCCCCTGGCCGACTCCTCCTTCCACTCGGAGCGCGGACCAATGGGCCGAGGCTCGGGCCCGCCCAGGCAAGGACGCCCTCGCTTCCCAGGCAGCGGCCGACGGGACAGCAGGGAGGACAGGGAGGAGCCCGGCAGAGGAGACTTCTCCCCCAGCGCAGAACGAGGGAGGTAAGCACCTTCAGCCTGGCCGTCTTTCACCCTCACACCCAGCCAGATACGGTCAACTCGGCCCAGTCCAGGCCTGTCTGTCTGTCTGCCTGTCTGTGTGTATATGTTCCCTGGCCATGGCCCAGCTCATTAAAGGTCTCTCTCTCTTCCGAAGGCGAGGGGCCTACGGCGGCAGGAGGAGGAGAGAAGATAAGACAGCTGTAAGTACCAACTGTACGCGAGTCGGCGCCACACGACTCATGTGTGCGTGTGTGCCCGTGCGTATGTGTTGTTTGCGCGCGTGTTTATGTGTGTGTGTGTGTGTAGAGAGCTCCGACCCAGTCCGAGTCCCGTTCCTCGACCCCCGGTCTAGAGCTGGGGCCCACCAGCTTCCCCCCCCTCCCTCCTGCCACAGCTGTCAGCACGGTGGCCTCCGCGCCGAGCGCCAACGACAAGGTAGAGAGAACCACGCACACACACACACACACACACACACACACACACACACACACACACACACACTGAAGCAGGCACCTTGTAGGTGACTGTAAACACAGTCACTGTGACCACACACAGTGTGTTAGGAGGTTTCCATGTGTGGGGGTGTTCCAAGGTACTGCCTCTAACAGTGTGTGTGTGTGTGTGTGTGTGTGTGTGTGTGTGTGTGTTCCAGGGTGTGTCCAGCAGCAGACCAGGGTCTGAGACCAGCTGGGGATCTCAGAACGGCACAGCTCCGCCCCTGGAGACCCCCCTCCCACCGGACCCACCAAACATGTGAGTCTGGTAGCATTTAGGTGCTGAGGCCACACATCTTACACACTGTCCATCCAGCCAGCCATCCATCCATATATCCAACCACCTAACCTGTCCATCCAGCCATCCATCCATCTGTCCTGCATCCACCCTTCCACACATCCATCCATCCAGTCCTCCATCCTGTGTCTTTTTCCTGTGTCTGACATGGCGTGTTACTGTAGAGGCCATCACGGCTGGTCTAACTCTCTTGGCTAGTGGTGGACTTTCCTGTGGTCAGCCATGTTTGTTACTGTCTGCCAGGAAGCAGAAGGAGACCGTGGAGAATGCAGTCATGACCACAGTTCCTCCGACCGTGAAGGAAGCTCCTCTGGAGAATGGACCAGCCACGGTGAGAAGTCAATGTTTCATAACCGTCAAACTTCCAGGACAGAACATGGTCGTATAGAACGGGGGAATCTCAATAGTCTACATGTATTAACACTTGGGATTATACTACAGAGTTCATAGTATGCTATTGATGAAGAAAATTACGTCACCCTGCTGAAAATGATGGAGATGGGTTACATTTATGGAACTATCTAATTGAAAAGTGAATGTCTCAATTATTCCTTATATTATACTTTAAGTTGTATTATGGGAAATGTGATGCTAAGCTCTGACTGAGTAAAAACAATAGAGGTGTGAAACGTTGGTTTTAGCAAAGGAAGATAGGGGAGTACCACTCTAAGGAATGCAGAGGCCTAGCCGTAAATTAGAACGTACACATAGGGCCAAGCTGCAGGAAAACTCCTCCAAACCAAGTCTGAAACTGTCACCCAGGTCAGGCCTAGGTCTGTGTCAAGGGGTTTTCTATGTTTATAAAGCACAAGCATCCCATACCAACTAGAAGAAAGTCTAAGATATGTGTGCACCCAACACGAGCCTGGACATGGTCAGATTTATGTAAGGACAGAGATGCCAACGTGACACAACTTCTGTAATCAGAAACCCTAGTATAGGGGCCAATTGGGTGACGAAGCGTAGAAATGGTCATCAACAGAAAGGTACCAATAATGTGAGGATGCATAATGTATCTGTGACCAACAGTGTTGTACCAATAGCAAAAAATGACACAAATAATAGGCAGAAAATACAGTATAAAAGAGGACGTTTGGAGAGAACTTGCCAGTCTGCTCTTGGGAGCTTACTCACTTGGATACCTTTTTTTTACCCTGTGTTGGAATAAACCTTTGCATCAATACTCTGAGTTTCAGTGCATCTGTTGGGACTTAGCCTGATTTTTGACTGGTTTGGACTTAGAATAATTTTCAACGTTGGGACTTAGCCTGATTTTTGACGGGTCAACACTTAGAATAATTTTCATCGTTTGGACTTAGTTTATTTTTCACTTGTCTACACTTGGAATAATTTTCAACCTTTGGACTTAGTTTATTTTTGACTTGTACGGACTTAGGATTTTCCTCACTTAGTCACTCTGATTTATTTTCACTATACACGGGAACTGGAATAATTATTTACGACACTATACTGTTGAAAGTATACTAAATTGTTGATGAACCTCCTAGTGTGCTAGACAGATGAAGCATGCTACTCATCAACTATGTGTTCTGATTGGCCAGGAATCCAAGAAGCTAAGCTACGCTGAGATCTGCCAGAGGGCACAAGCCAATAAGAAGCTCCCATCTACTGACCACACCTCCACAGGGGCGGATCCTGTCCCAGCCTATCCGGCCCAGCACGCTGATCCTGCCCAGTTGCCACGGTGACCACTAAGCGGGAGGAGGGAGAAAAAAAAGTTTCTCAGCACCTTTCAACCGCTTGTTGGTTTGGGTCAGGGTAGGGTTTACTGTCAGGACACTGGGCTAGGTTAGTTTCAGGGTTAAAGGTCATGTTACGGGTTGAAGCAGTGAGGTTGGGATCTGGGTTTGTTGATGGGGTGTCCAGGTTTGTCCTGTGGGTCTCAACTGTTTTGTTGAAATGAAAGTTATACACGTGCAAGCTTTTGATTGCTAAAAATTGACACCACTAGTTAGTAAAAGGTTTGGGTGAGGGTGAGGTAATAGGTCATGCTCAAGATATGAAGAGATTGACCTCGATTTTTATTTACAAGGAATTCCTTTTCTCCGGTCTGTTGACTGTGGGGAGTCTGAGTTCTGCGGTTTAGAGGCCAGGGACTTCTAACCACCAAAAATGAAGAAGCCAAACAAATCTGAGCCCTGGAGAGGAAGTTGGAAAAATCCTGTAAAGTTGAATTGATTTAGTTATTTAATGTCCAGGTTTAGTTTGAAGGGTTTCTGGAGTCAGCTCCTGGGTTCTGTTGACTGCTCTGCTGGGTCTGGGGTTTCTCCTGTACAGAATGTTCCGTGCTGACTGGACTTGAGACTACCCTGTGTGTATTCCATTATACCCGGCATCGTTCAGGTCTAGGTCCAGGTCGAGCTGGCCTAATGCTGCTTGTCTGGCCTCACCAACTGTTCTTTTTTTAACAGCAACCAAAGATTAAATGAACGAAGGGGTCACACATTGCAAAATTGTGCCGCACACACCACCATGCTGTTTGTCACAGTCATTGCGGAGTCTGTACAGCGGAACGCTAGCCTGAAACACTGGAACGCAGCTTGGCCAATGCTTTAGCGTCCTATTCTTGTGGAACGGTTAAGACCAGCAGTTGTGTGGATGGCGATGCTCAGATTGTAACTGTAGATATGGATCAGATGTGGAGGCAGGTCAGAGCCCTGGACTGGAACAGTTCCTCTCATCCCTAAAATCTGTTGAACTTCACTGCTAACGAGACTCCCAAGTACCAAAAATGACCACAATCACTGTATAATATGAACCCTTTTTTCTTTTCCTGCATGATTTTAGGACTTTAATTTATTCCGTAATTTTTTTATGTTAGACAGAGTGACTCTCGTTTTTGTTGTGTGTTGATTTGGGGAGGAGCTACACTCTGATTGGGTGAGAGTGTGAGGTCACAACCTGCATTCTGTAGGGCAAAGGTCCTGCTGGCTTGTTTACTTCCTGGTTCTGACTCTGAATGTTGCCAACTGGTGATGCTAGTGGACAGGTACTACTGACTTCCACACCTGCAGCAGTTTGACTGTAGATCTGTCGATCTGGTCAGCAAGCAGGAGAGAAGCCCATGGAGGTGTGTTTACTGGGTTAAGGGGTTGAGTTTGAGTATGGGGGGGGGGGGGGAGTTATCTAGGGAAAGGTGTATATAGGCCTGAAACATTGTTTGATTGATATGGTTTAAGAGTTTTTATTTGATTTAGATTTTGAGGGTGGGGTGGGTGGTTTATCGAAGGGATAGTTTCCGTTTTTTTCCGTTCACTTTATCTGAGTTATACATTCATTTTGTAAACGTGGGTAGTTACCGAATAAGAATGAAAGGCACAGTTTCGCTGAATGTTATTTTCTGTACAGTTGTAAATAATTTTGAAGAAAAAAAGAATAAAGTGCCTTGTAAATGAACACTTGTGTTGTATATTTTCTTGTGTGTAGGGATGATACGTGTCGGCTGAATATAATTCCTTTCTAGTCGTGGTGTGGTGTCACTCTCTCGCCAACAGGGGGCAGTTGAAGCACATGCAATCACACTTAAATCACGGAGACCTAATTAGCATCAGTCGAGAGTTAACAGCTTTGAGCTTTGAAATGAATTCATCAATCAGGGACATTTCAGTAGAATGTTAAAACTTGCGTCCAGGGACGCTGCTAAGAATGTTGGGCCCCATGGTGAGATTGGAATTTGGTCCCCTTCTCCCTATTTAGTTGTTTTCATTTTCATTCGAAGCTTTTCGAGGGCCCACTCCCCATCGGGAACCTGGGTAGTCAGTCCCACTTCACCCCGACTTCAACACCCCTGCTTGCATCAATGGAATGTTACAGAGATTTATGCTGAAAATGAATTAGTCATGTAATCACATTTTCCTCCACATCTGCCATTAGATGGACACTTTTCCTCCATTTATCTTACTGTTCAGTTGGCAAGTTCGACATTTGATTGCACTTCCGTAATTGACAGAAAACTGTCCACAGTAAGTAGGCTAAGTTTGTTTTATATCTGGCTCCTTCTTGGCTCAAAGCGTCGATGGTAATTAAGATGAGTACAATTTCATCAGTATGAGAGAGACGAGAGAGAGACTGGATAGGATGGGGGGGGGGGGGGGGGGGGGGTGCTGAAGGTGTGGCCCGGCCACCCCTTTCCTTCATTCTTCCTTGTCGGCGCCCCCATCAGGTCCAAAGCAGTACGGCACCTTTCTAAGCCACCTCCATGCATCACGTGACACCAGCAGCAGCAAGAGCTGCAAACAGCGCTGGGGCTGAGCGAGGCTCATCATCACCACCACCACCGCACAAACAGCCTTGAGACCCACCGAACGAGCTACTCTGATTTAAACTATTCGTACGGAGAGCAGCTACTCGGGGCCATGGCGGGCCCCCGATAATCGGAGAAACCTATTTATTCTCTTTGTTTGCCTCGACGCATCGTACGCGCCGCTCGCCTCCGCCGAGGAGGGGCCGCCGAGAAGCTCTCTTGCGCGGAGGAGGACGGTAGGCTGAGGCAGCAGCAGCATTGAACCGGGGGGTGTTTTCTACCGTAGAATCGAATGGCGGACCGCGAGGCGTCGCCGATACCGTTGGAGGTGCGAGCACGGTTGGCTGAGCTGGAGCTCGAGCTGTCAGAGGGTAAGAATAAACTGTGCGCTCCCTTTATTCCGTTATCTCATCATCCACATCGGAGGTAACGGAATCTACATGGTGATTGCTCATTCCCGCGCCTCCCCCTCTCTCCCCTGACCCCCCTCCCCCCGCTCCTCCCATCCAGATGTTTGTCAGCCAGGGACCGGCCTGGACAGCCTAACATAGCCGGGAGAGGATGAGCGGAGAGCGCCACTCTCCAGAGCGGGAACCCACTGCGGGATTCACCCGCTTCTCTTTGTCCTCGCAGTGGTGTCACACAAACACACGGCCAGCCCGGCCCGGTTCACAGTTCGGATCGGGAAACGCATTATTTGACCTTGAGATGTAGAGACACAAAGTGCGTTTTATCTTTGCGTCCACGTAGCCTACCTGTGCGTTACGCTCAAGTTGACGGGTTTAATAATAGCATTGCGATGCAACACTGCGTGACAGGAGAGGGATTGTGTTGGCTTTTAATGTGTCCGTGTTCACAGTGCCGCAAGAGCAGGCTGGAGCTCGGTATTTTGTCCTGTAGAGCCGCTGAGGATGCTTAGATTTTTTTTCTCTCCTTATCGCGATTTAACGGATCATCACAACACATGAAATCCCAACAATCTACTATTTGGCACGGGGCAACGCGGCGTTTTTATTCAATTAATCTCATCTCAGTCGAATGGTTGCGTTGTTATATAATGAAAACATATTTTATTCATATCATTGTGTAGCTTACTTGTCAGCTGAGGTTATGCAGCGGCGTCGCGACCGTCTGTGTTAGCGGTTTGGCATGTCTTACGCCACAAATGACCATCATGGTATAGGCCTACAGCGCTGTTTTGTGTTGATGTGACGTTTTCGTTCTTTTGCACCATACTGCAGTCAGTGATATATTCCTGGTGGTGGACAATAAAGGCCTGTTGAAACTTCCAACCCACCTGTACTTTCCTACGCAGTCCATGTAGTCCCGAGCGGAACTTGACAGAGATTGATGATTAAGGCCTAGGGAGCAGGAATGAGGGGCAGCATTGGCATGTCTTAACAGCAGGTGTGTGTGTGTGAGAGACAGGACCGTGAGGGTCCTGGGGGGTTGGCGAGAGATGGTAACAGGGGCCTGCTGGGGGTCTGATCGTGTGTGTGTCTGAGGCTGAATGTGTGTGTCTGTGTGTATCCATGTGTATCCATGTGGCTGTGCCCCCTTGTGGGCATGTCCATGTGTGTGTGTGTGTGTGTGTGTGTGTGTGTGTATCCATGTGTGTGCAGTGCACCCTCTGGCCCTTCTCCGGACACACGCGTGTGTAGACTCCCAGACCACACGGCTCGTTTGCATGTGAGTGTGACAGCCCCAAGGTCGCCAAGTGTGACGCACTTTGTGGTGCCAGTGGATCAGGGAAGGGAGTTAGTCATTATGTGTGTGTGTGTGTGTGAGTGTGTGTGTGAGAGAGAGAGAGAGAGAGAGAGAGAGAGAGAGAGAGAGAGAGGGAGAGGGAGAGGGAGAGGGAGAGGGAGAGGGAGAGAGAGAGAGAGGCTGCTGGGGATGGATTTAGTTTCCATGGTGGCCTTGTGGGTGGAACTGATATGTTTATGATCACTTGATTTTGTTATGGGATTCAGAACAGCTACGCTAGTGAAAGTGATAGATCCATTAAGAGAGAGAAAAATGAACCATATCAAGGATGAAAAACAGAGAGCTGGAGTTTCTCATTGGCTGACTGATGTGTCTTGGCCAGTTGTCAGTGGTTCACAATGACCCACTGTGAAATGCAGGTCTGCACTCGCTTGGGTTATAATTCCTACTGAGTATGTGTGTGTGTCCTTTTGTCTATGTGTACGTGTGTGGGTCTGTATGTGTGGCTTGCATGCATGTCGCTCTACTGGGAAGGAGTTCACACACAGGAAACACACCCAGTTGGCTAAGTGAGAGAGAAATTGCTCAGAAACCCAGAGAGATACTCAACTAAATATGAGTGCGATGAGACAGATTATTGATTGGACTTGATTGGGAGTTTGTTATCCCCAAAGCCTCTGGTCTTAATGTGTGTATATACCAGGGAGCTGGTCAGCACCTCAGCTGGGAGTCTGGCGTCAAACACAACAGAAACAAAAGATACGAAAAGAAAAGTGAAATAAACAGATGACAGCTATTAATACACACTGGTATTTTACACATTCCCTCCCTATCTTTCTCTCTCACACACACATGCACACACGCACACACACACACAGGCAGGTATCATTAGCCCACTTCTCACATCTGACGCTAGAAATCCAAGATGGCCGTCTAGGCCTTCTCCAGGAGAATGGTTGCTAGGCAACTCCCTCCCTGCTCTGCTGTGCTGAGAGTGGAAGATGGCGTCTCCCTATGGACCGTGAATGTGTGTGTGAGCAGAACTATGAATGCTGTCATGCTGTGGCTGATCCGCAGAAAGGCCTCACTGGGATAAAATACACTCATGCACCCAGCCCCCGCCACACACACACACTATAGCGCACACACACACTCATGCAGAGTGAATATTCTAGGCCAGTACAGATGAGCAGATTGGACCCAGATGTTCTGGCCTCCCTCCATGGTCAGATTGGGAAATATACTCTCTCTCTCTCTCTCTCTCTCTCTCTCTCTCTCTCTCTCTCATCTTCCTCCTTTTCACTCTCTTACTCCCCCTTTATCCTCAACACACACACAGGCTCACTGACCCACAGAACTGGGTGGGTGAGTTCTTATATCACAACAGGAGAGTTAAAACCTCCACTAAAAACCACCTCTCCTTTAAGGCCTTCCCCCTATATCCTGTCTCTCCCTCTCTCCATCTATCCGTCTCTTCCACTCTCTCTGTCTCTCTTCCTCTCAATCTCCCAGGAAAAGCTCACATGTCACACTCCTACAAAGGCCCTCTCTAGACCTCCCGGGGTGTGTGTGTGTGTGTGTGTGACTGTTGGAGTAGAACAGTTGACCCACCCTTCTCCTAGAACAATGTGCCGACTTGTTGCATGTTCTGTGTGTCCCTGCAGGAGGACTACAGTGGTTAGCTGAACATGTAAAGCAGCCTCACAGCTGTACAGTTATCAGCCCGGCTTCCAGCACACCAGCCTAGCTACCACCAGAGACTGTTTACATAACACGTTTGAAATGTTTCTGGTTGGCGTGGGTCTTGTCCGTAGGGGATCGATACAGAACAATTCAATTCCATGGTGTTTGATTCAATTTGTTGTGGACCAGTGAAGTTGTTAGCCTGTGTTATGCCCCATTAAACTCCAGCTGGGTGTTGATTGACATGTAGAGGTTGACCTATCAGAGACGGCACATCCCCTCCTCCCCCTTTTTCTAAGAGGGAAACCTTAATTAACTCCCCCACCGCTAGCAGGACCCTGACCCTTTCACTTCACTCCAGACATCCCTCTCTCTTTTCTCTCGCTCCGTCTCCCTCTTTCTCTCTCTTTGCTCTCTTTCCTCTCTCATTATCTCACTCTTGTCTCTCCTCTGTGTCTCTCTCCTCTCTCTCTCTATTCCTGTCTCTGTCTCTCTCTGTTGGTCTGTCGCTCTGTCTCTCTGTATCTCTATCTCTGTCTGTCTCTCTTCCCCTCCGTCGGTCACTCTCTCTATTTCTACCACTCACTCAATCACTCTCTCTCATTCTCGCAGGTGACATCACTCAGAAGGGTTATGAGAAGAAGAGGTCTAAGCTGATCAGGGCCTACATTCCGCATCCTGGAGGTAAATTTGCAGGCTCTGCCCAGGTCCAACCTCTCTGTGGGGCTCATGTTGTAACCCGGCCTGGAGGCTCGGTTCAGGCTTGCTCCTCTGTCTGTCTGCAGCTATCTGCTTCTGTAGTGGAATGTTCTTACAGGACATTCAAATGCCCGTTCATTCACTCCATTCTCACACTCA